>NW_023596576.1:23529631-23563273 GCF_011947565.3 Pollicipes pollicipes | reverse complement strand
CCCCCCCCCAGGGGAGGGGAAGCTCAGCCGACGCGCGGGTCACGGGGTCGCGGCCGACAGCGGGGTCAGAGGTGAGCCGACGGTGACGGTGGCGCCAGCCGAATGACGAATACCCTCAACAATGCGCGTCCAGTGTCGCGGCTGACCGGCTGGTGGATTCCGCTCACAGGCGTCGGCGGTCCCCCGAGCGCGTGTGAACGGAACGAGGACGTCCGTGGAGACGGCTGACGGCGACGGCGATGGGGTGGATTGAGGCGGGAGGACGGTTGAGGACGGAGAGAACGGCTGAGGACGGCTGAGGACGAAGAGAGCAGATGAGGCGGGAGGACGACTGAGGACAGGAGAGGATGGCGGCTGAGGACGGCTGAGGATGGACGGACGAATGAGGACGGAGAGGACAGATGAGGACGGAGAGGACAGATGAGGACGGAGAGGACGGCTAAGACAGAGAGTCACGCTCGATATGGATAAGGGCGTCGGAGACGTGGGTGACGCAGCTCGAGGTGGCGCCGGAGATGAGGAGTAGGAGGAAACCAAGATGGAACGATATCGCTAGACACCTAGAGGCTACGGTGTGCAAGATGGAGTCCCTTATAATAAGCAAGGATCATGTTATGTACATGAAAAGCACGGTAAGTTTTGGCTGGTGTCCGCAATGTCGATGACAGGACTTACGAAGTAGATAAGAATACGTAAGTTAAATTTGGCAAAAGTTTTGCCTGTAATTGTGACGCTAATTGTGATAAGAATGCCTTCGTGATCGTACTCTCTGTCCCTAACTTTTAAAATTGGCTTTGAAAAATTCGCATCTAATGCTCAATCTCGAATTCATATTCGTTAAGCGTGTATACCGCGATGCCCGCGCACGCTGGGTAATGAAGCGCTAAAAGCAGCTTAGTGTTTTGTCCATCTAGGTAACTGTTTGCAATACGAGTCACGTATGTAGAAGTACAAACAGATCTTTGCGTCAGCTCGCGTCGCAAAACAGAGCGCAGAAGCCGTGTCTGATCTGGATTGGTCCCCATATATTTTATTTTCCCGTCGTGTAACGAAGCCGCGATGACATTTATGCTCGCGGTTTATCTCCCTGGTGTTCAACATTAAATCAGTCAATGCAGGCATTTATGTGGCCGCGCTGGCGTGAATTCCTTGCAAACCACAACACGTTTTACGGACGTAGAGCCAGCTGAGCTCATGAGACAGTCATCAGCTTCTGCGAACTAGACCGGGCCTAATCAGCGTCAATTTCCCGACGCCCATGTGGCGCAGCGCCTGCGTTTCTGCGTCTCGGCGGTGCGTCTGCCGGGCGCCACCCCGGTCCCCAGGACGCCCCAGTGCGGGGCCGGGAGGGGCTGGCCGGCCCCGAATCGCTCGTTCCAGGCGGGCGGCGCGTGTAAAACAGACCTGCTCTAATGAGCCGGAGTCGCACCGGCCGAGCCACCCGCCGCCAGCCGCCGCCATCTCGGCCTCGTAAACCAGCGCGGCTCTCTAATGAGACGTGCCGTTGCAGGAAGTCGCTGCAACCTCCCGGCGGGCCGCGTCTCCGATCGCCGGCCATGTGGCCGTCACATGGCCGGCGGCGGCGGCGCGTGCCGGCGACGATCGCGGCGCGCCGGCGGCGAACGCGGCGCGTCGGCGCGCCAGTCCTCCGCCCGCTAATTGGCGGCTATCGGCCGTTTGGCGTCGGCGAAAGGCGATCGGCCGGAAAACGCGACAATGGCGGCGCGGCTCGTTCCGCTGACGGATGAGGCGGTTAGACTCCGGCCATTGTTTTCGTCGACAGCGACGCGGGCCCGCGTGCCGGCGCGCACGCGCGCGGTCGCGCCGCTTTAGCCGAATGGGCGCCGGCGACGCCGCCAGGTAATGGAGCACAGGTGATGGTCACCGGCGACAAAGGGGTGACGGGGGCGCGTCGGCGACGGGTGCGGACGAGCGCCGACGGGCACGGCGGCCGCCGCCGGCCGCACCCCTCTGCCCGCCCTATTTAGCGTTCCGACCCGGATGGCGCGCGATCTGTCTTGCTGCGGGACAGTGCTAGCGGCGCTGTCACACACGGCGCACGGAGGCGGCGGCGCGGAGCGCGCGGGTGGGCCTGCCGAGAGCCCGGCAAAACACCCCGCCGGCACACCCCGCTTGGGGGAGGAGGAGAGGGCGTGTGCTGGAGCTGCTGAAACAGTTGGGCGTATGGTGGGGGTTCCGCGCTATGTTTGGCTGAGTTTGGTGATGCATGTTGCCGAGTTACTTGCCAAGTTCTGTTCTGTCCGTGCCGTCTGCATTGAAAATGATTCTACCAATCGCCGGGTAACCGCGGTACACAGGTAAGAGGCACGCAGATTACAATATATGTATATATATATATATATATATATATATATATATATATATGCAGCTCAATACAGTGCGCATTAAACAGTACGTTCACAGTGACAGTGGTGAACAGCGCTACCCTAAAAGCTTGCCGTCGAGATCAGCTTTCGCCATAGTGAAAAACTAATTTAGAAAAAGTCGAAAAATGCTTCCCTGAGCCAAAAGGTTTACACTAGATATCGTGCGCTTTCACAGGCATTCGATCCAAATTCTGAGCAGCTCAGGGAAACTTTGGCATTTGCCCCCCCCCCGAAAAATTTCTGGATTTTCTGGCCACGTGCACGTACGTACTGAGCACGTAAAGGCCTTAAGGTCATAACTTCACGGAATCCATAAAAAATAGGACAGGGTGGTGCTCATTTTGGTGTATTGAGTATGCAAGGAGACAAAGGAGATGGACGAAGAGGGGCAAAACTGGCAAACTTTCAGCCTTAATCCGTGTACAGGTGCAGAAGAATGGGGGGCGAAGAGAGAGAGGAGAGAGAGAGAGAGAGGAGAGAGAGAGAGAGATAGAGAGAGAGGAGAGAGAGAGAGAGAGAGAGAGAGAGAGAGAGAGAGAGAGCGAGAGAGAGAAGAAGAGAAGAGAAGGAGAGGAGAGCGAGAGAGAGAGAGAGAGAGAGAGAGAGAGAAGAGAGGAGAGAGAGAGAGAGAGAGAGAGAAGAGAGAGAGAGAGAGAGAGGAGAGAGAGAGAGATAGAGAGAGAGAGAGAGAGAGAAGAGAGAGAGAGAGGAGAGAGAGAGAGAGAGAGAAGAGAGAGAGAGAGAGAGAGAGAGAGAGAAGAGAGAGAGGAGGAAGAGAGAGAGAGGAGAGAAGAGGAGAGAGAGAGAAGAGAGAGAGAGAGAGAGAGAAGAGAGAGGAGAGAGAGAGATAGAGAGAGAGAGAGAGAGAGAGAGAGAGAGAGAGGAGAGAGAGAGAGAGAGAGAGAGAGAGAGAGAGAAGGAGAGAGAGAAAGAGAGGAGAGGAGAAGAGATAGAGATAGAGAGAGGAGGAGAGAGAAGAGAGAGAGAGAAGAGAGAGGAGAGAGAGAGAGAGAGAGAGAGAGAGAGAGATAGAGAGAGAGAGAGAGAGAGAGAGAGAGAGAGAGAGAGAGAGGAGAGAGAGGAGAGAGAGAGAGAATAAGAGAGGATAGACGAGAGAGAGAGAGAGAGAGAGAGAGAGAGGAGAGAAAGACAGAGAGAAAGACAGAGAGACAGAGAGGAGGGAGCAAGAAAGAGACAAGTCGACGCAACAGCCGGCAACATGTTGGTTTGAGTGGTTTGGAGTGCCTTCTCCCGCAGCGGCGGTAGCAGTGATTGAGCACGCGCATCACGGTCGAGTGCAGCTGAAGAAAACGCAGCTGTATTTTGGACACCAAAATCCCACCGCGCACCGTCTCATGAGCCGCCAGTGTATCAAACGCGTGCACGATGCATTGATCACTAGCCCGAACCAAACAACCGAATTTTGGGCAAATCCGTCAGTCGAGGGGACAATAATTTATTTTTGTAAGCACGTCACCGACTAGATTCGCCCTGCCGGGGGGGGGAAGGGGGGGGGGGGTACGGACCTGGCCGGGCGCGTTGGTGTTTTGACAGCGAACACCCATTCGTGGGAATGGGATCGCCTAGAGGTGGTTGTTTTATGCTCGCGTTTGCATGATAAATGGTGCTTTTGCGCTGTTAGTGGTTTGCATATAAAGTTTTTTGGATGCGATATATTTTGTGTAGGTCATGGACTGCCAAGTGCGATCATATCTGTTTGTCAGTATTTGTCGATGACTGTTCCGAAAACTGCTTCGGCTGATGAGACTCGACTTGTGTGACTGTGAACAGTTGCGGTACTTGTTTGCGACCCGAAATTATTTCGCACTTAACCACCGCTTCTCTCTCCATTCGATGCTCGGTGGCGATAGCGGCTATTTCAAACTTTTCCAACCCTGTCGGTTGTAAGGCGATGCTGTCCGTAAGGATGGGTTCAAATGCTGTAGCGATAGTGACTGGTACAATTAGGACAATGTGACCTTACCTGTCCGGCTGAGGTCAGTAAAAACTCAATGAGAGACGAACCCATAACCCTCCGGATTTAATTAAACATTCATTTGGAAGAAAAAAGGAAAAATGATCTTAACTAATCCTCCCATCAATTTAGCCTACAGAGTACGAATTGTTAAAAAGAACGTCCAACTTACCATCGGGCTGTGAGGAAGCCAGTGACTTGGGGCACGGTACTTTTCTAACAATGACCTTAGGCGTGTGGATTTAATGGCAGTTCGCTACACCTGTCGTGCTCATTCAGTAAATTGTATGCGGACAACTTACAAAACTTTGAACAAACTACGTCTTGGTACTGCATTTCAGCTGGAAAATGTCGCCCAAAGACATTGTGTACATTACAACCTACTGTAGATAACTTAGGTGCTATCATAAGGCACGACATCACAAAAGTCTATGGTAAGCGCTGCACAAGGAGCACGTCAGAGGCGTGGTACCCCAGTAGTTCCCATCAAACGGGATGGGAACGGCATTACGACACTCAATACGCTTTTGAACATGACTACCGGTCTATTGGCTCATACAGGTGACTAGCAGCCCTATTCTTACACCTATTTTCATCGGCATGCATTATATACCAGCACAGCATGCATGTCATGGCACGGGCTGAGGCGAGAAAACCCGCTGCCACCGTCCTTGCCTGAGCTTAGGACCAGTTCAGCTCTCATTCAGCTGTGAGCCCCGGCCAGATCGGCGCAGCCCGCGGCGTCCGGCGCCGGCTCAGAGCACCTGCACCACGCGCCAGATCCAGGGCATGTAGAAGCCGACGCTCGTGTACACGCCGGGCCTGAGCTCTGTGCCGCAGCCGGCGCCGAGCGACGCGACGCCGGTGGCCAGCCAGCGGCCGTCGTCGCCGCGGCAGGCCAGGGGACCGCCCGAGTCGCCCTGGCACGCGGCCGTGCCGCCCGACACGCGACCGGCGCACAACATGCGCCCGGTCACGAAGCGCGCGCGCCACACCTCCGCGCCGCAGAACGCGTCAGAGACGAGCGGCCTCTCTCCGCCGTGCAGCTCGCGCGCCGCCGAGCCGCCGTGTTCGGCAGCAGCGGGTCCGTCCTGCCCAGCCGGAGATCTCAACCGGCTGGCCATTTCGCGGCGGCGCGTCGGCCGCCGGCAGGCACAGTGGCTGCACGCGGTCGCTGAACGTGACCTGCTGGCCCTGGCGGAGACCTAGCTTGACCACAACCAGGTCGTTGGCGTAGCTGCTCTGCGCAGTGGCTCGTTACTCGGGGTGCGAGAGCACATTCTCGATGCCAAACGTCTGCTCGTACGGCTCGGAGGCGTCCATGCGGTCGTGCTGGCCACCTTGACATGCAACGCGGAGAGGGCGCGCCTGAGGCAGTGCGCAGCCATCAGCACGTAGCGCGAGCCAATCAGCACGCCGCCGCAGTGGTGCTCGAAGTGGCCGGCCTCATTGTACGTCTCGATCTGCGCCTGCCACGGGTAGGTGCCGTAGGAGGTGCGATGGCCGGACACCACGCGCTTCGCCACCCCGATCGACACCAGCACGCGGTTCTGCACGTTGCTGGCAGCCAGCGCCGCCAGCGGGCGGCGTCCGCAGTCGGCCGGCAGCACGGCCAGCATCGGCGTCAGCGTCGCGGATGGCGGCCAGCGCCGACAGCTGATGGCGCCCTCAGTCGGCCGGCAGCACGGCCAGCGTCGGCGTCAGCGTCGCGGATGGCAGCCAGCGCCGACAGCTGATGGCGCCCTCAGTCGGCCGGCAGCACGGCCAGCGTCGGCGGCAGCGTCACGGGTGCCGCCGGCGGCCGCCAGCGGGACGGATGCAGCTGGTGCGCTGCCGGAGAAGAAGAGTGACTTTTCACTGGAGAGCGGCGCTTTACCGGAGAACACGGGCTCTGCCGTCGGTTTCGACAGGGCAGGTCGCGTCTGTGTGGGCCTCGCGGCCGTGGAGATAGTGAGGTGCTGCAACAAGATCGGCAGGCCGAGCGTCTTGGCCGACGCTATCATCCGGGGGATGGTCGGTATCAGCCTGGTCAAGCCTGAGTCGGGGAAAGCGCTGAGCCCCGCCTCCAGTCCGCCCGCCAGGGCGGCGGTCAGGCTCCTCGCCGAGGCCCAGTAGTTGTCGGCACTGGGGTCGTCGATGACGCCGGCCGCGTTGTCACACGAGCTGCAGCCGACGAGGCACTCGCCGGAGCGCGGGCGGTAGGCGAAGAAGCTGCACGTGGGAGGCTTCGTGAAGAGCCGCAGGCAGTGAGAGGCGCAGGTGGCGACGGTGACGCCCGAGAACGGGATCTGGGTCGCCGGGTCGCAGAGGTTCTGCGTGCTGCAGTCAGTGCCGCGGGCGAGCGAAGCGGGGCGCCTCCGCTGCAGACGCGCGGGAACGCCGGCGTGCCGTCCGACTCCGGAGGCGAGCGTCGCCTCAGAGAGCGAGGCCGACTCGCAGACTGGCGGGCTGCAGTCAGTGCCGCGGGCGAGCGAAACAGGCCGCCTCCGCTGCAGACGCGTGGGAACGCCGGCGTGCCGTCCGACTCCGGAGGCGAGCGTCGCCTCAGAGAGCGAGGCCGGCTCGCAGACTGGGGACGAGCGGCGGCGGAGTTAGAGCTTGGCCTGCGTTCAGGACGCGGGTGAACGCCACAAGCCACGAGGAGTGTCACAGACCTGTCCTGCGGACGGTCACGGAGCTGTCCTGCGGACGGTCACGGAGCTGTCCTGCAGATGGTCACGGAGCTGTCCTGCGGATGGTCACGGAGCTGTCCTGCGGATGGTCACGGAGCTGTCCTGCAGATGTTCACGGAGCTGTCCCGCGGATGGTCACGGAGCTGTCCTGCGGACGGTCACGGAGCTGTCCTGCGGACGGTCACGGAGCTGTCCTGCGGACGGTCACGGAGCAGTCAATATTTCACAGTCATCGACAAACAGCGAGCGTCGAGGCCCGGCTTATGACAGAGTTTCAGACAGTTTGGACCAGTTGTCCTTGTCCCGCCTGTTCCGTGCCAACGATTGCACCCCTAGCTACCGAAGAACCCCAGCAAAAGTCCGCATGCTTAGGCCGGGTACATCTGACAAGATCCGGTGCTGAAATAGAGGAAGCCCCGTGCTATTGCCTCCGGAATGCAGGCGAGATAGCTGAGGCGGTGGCGTTCAGGCGGAGCGCCAGTCTGGCTTAACGACGACCCGTGCATTAATTCGAGACGTCTGCAAAGGCCCAAAGGCAAAGGCGTCGGAGCAAACAAGCTGACAAATACCTGACAGCGGGTGCCGGCTGGACGCAGCTAACGCTGGCGCATCGGCAACACAACCGCCCTTCTGCGGAAGGACACCGCGTGTGACATTTGTTTGTGCTTAGAAGCGACTCGTCCAAACCAGGCCGTCAAGTAGCCGAAGGCCCATGAGGTGGTGTTACCGGACACAACTGTCAGCCAATGGATGACTCAGGATACATGATAACAGGTGTCTACGTGCCACGAGACTGACCAGGTGCGCAATTAGGGTGCATACTAACGGTATAGATGGCGCAAAGACGTTGCGTAGATCAGCCTACTTCGCCCCATAACAACAGAAAGCACAGCTCCGTGTTCGCGAACATGAATGGCTGCAACTAACACGTCTGTGCTTCTGCTCCCAAAAATTGCTTCCAAGATTTCAGCAGACGTGAAAAGTGTATAGCTTTTGCGAGTAGGCGCGAACCTTGCATAATTATAATGCCGATGTTGCGCGCTTTAACACCGAGCAAAACTACGCAAGGTTGCGAATCTCAGCGACCCAGAACGCGTACCTGTTGATGAGTTCGCCACTCTCTTGAGATTACGCGCTCGGCCGCACTGCTGCCAGAGCAGTATTATCATGAGAGTGTTCAGCATGAGGGCGTTCGGCAGCGTTCTCATCTTGACGGCGTCCTGGACAAGATAACGGCACAATGGTGGCGCTTGCTGTCGGCAGCGAGGTCCTGTTGCCGCGGCGAGCGCCATCTCTGGGCCGTGTGTCAAGTCACCGGGCGACTCGAAACACGGTAATGCACACGCCGATGTTTATATTTAGCGAAAGCGATACCTCATTCAATGCGCTCAGAAATGGTGCCAAAGATGCCTCAGGGTCCCCTGACCGCCACCCGGACATTTCACGGAGCATCAGGCTGCTTGACCAACAGGAGTAAAAAAAGGTCAGCCCTTAAATATAGACAGAAATGACTGTTCACTGTCCCCTAAGCCAACCAGCCATTGGGCTAACAAATGTTACGCTACGTGAGCCTGAGAACAGGGCCGTGCCTCTGTTGCGTTTCCTGACCGGCGCGCTGCCCAACATTTACTGTCCTGAGACGAGCTTTTCATTCACCTGCCGCGAGGTCCGCTGGTCGGTGACCTCGCCCCGATTTCGGATTTCACGGATTGTATAAAACCATGTGTACCCATATGGAATGGGTGGCGGCTATGGGTACGGGTATGGACAACGTGCTTACGAAATGTGCGCATTTTTCAAACAATGCTACACAAATTTGCTGTTTGTGTCTCACTTCGGCACGACTAGCCTTGCTTGCACTACTTCTGTGAGCAAGTATGAGCACAGAAGAGAAGGGCATGATGTAAGCTTCCCTGAAACTTTTTGTGAGCTTTCCGGAGACCTGCACCTTGCAGATAGTTTCTCGTCATTATCTGCTGGGGTCACCGAGATCTGACATCAACCCTGAAAAACGCTCCCGACCCGCCTAATCTGCTCTGGCCTCAGTGATCCACATCTTTGTCTGTACCATTACCTGTTATTTTTGGCGTCGAAGCGTGTTGAACCCGTTTCGTTGTGACCTGACGCTGCCGATGCTGCGAATTCGGTTCCGACACGGGCTTTGGCGAACTTTGTCATTTCTCGAACTTAATGTTTCCCGTGTAAAGCCAGCGAGGCGCGTCTGCACGCGCCGACGACGCCCCACCCGTCGAATCGGGTCCCAGATTTAGCCCGGTGGGGTGCACCGGCTGACTTTGCCGCACGCCAAATTTCGTTTGGCAGTCTATCGCCGGCACCGAGTGGCTAGTCCATTTGTGGACGAAGATAGACAAAGATTCTGAAAATTAAAGATAGCTAGACGGTGTATGTAGGATGAAATAGATCTGCTAATTCTGCCGTTTACTTTTCCACCATTGTGCCGCGTTGTCAAGCACGGCCTGTTCACTCTCGATGAATTAATGAGACTGTCCAATGGCTTATCAAAGGATATGACTCATAGCCACTATTTTTCAAGAAAAAGTGACGTTAGTGACGTACTTGATTGCGCGCGTCATCTGACGGCCGACTGCTGTACACCCGAACTGTCAACTGACTGCTGTGTACCCCGACTGACGGCCGACTGCTGTACACCCGGACCGACGGCTGACTGCTGTACACCCGGACTGACGGCTGACTGCTGCATACCTGGACTGACGGCTAACTGCTGCACACCCGGACTGACGGCCGACTGCTGCACACCCCGACTGACGGCTGACTGCTGCACACGGACTGACGTCTGACTGCTACACACCCGGACTGACGTCTGACTGCTATGCACCTGGACTGACGACTAACTGCTGTACACCCGGACTGACGGCCGGCTGGCCGTCAGTCCGGGTGTGAATGACGCATGTACAAGTGACGCTTGTACGACTGTCAATACGGCACTTATGTTTATGCTTTCCATCCTTTTCAAGATGGGGTGATTACATGGGGACTTGATTGAGTACAAATCTGAAACAAATAAACACAACAGGAAACAGGAAGCGAACACAAAATGCATGGTCAGGTTTATGAAAATGGATCGCAAATTCTACTCTGGAACTGTTTGATCATATCTCATTACTCGTTTCCCTTCCGTGGTACTGTATGTTTCGGTGCCGTTAGATCGGAATCACAAACATGAAATGGGGGAAAGATACATGGTCACGAAATACTTCCCATGGACAAGTTAATCGGATACCCCTGGTGGCCATCGATGGGTTTTAGGCTGCTATCCCTAGTTATCGTGAATTTCATGTTTGGTACCAAAATAGGTCCTAACCTAATAATGCCTGCGTGAAAGTGTTTTTGTGCAACTGCGTGTGTCTAGACCTTGCTCATGCTCGGTCTTTCTAGTTACTCGTGTAGCAAGTCTGACAGCCTTATATACTATCGTTACTTGGGTTTGCTAGGCATAGAGTCTGCAGACCATTTTACTGTGCTTGGTTATGCTCTAAAAATTATTTTCATTGCGACAGAAGTCTCCTGAACAATGCGTCCAACAAAACAAAAATATATGATCTGCGGAAATCTGTCATGCTTGACTGGTTGTTGTGTCATGTTTGACTGATGATGACTTGATAAATAGCCCGCCGGCTTAGGTCAGGCGGAATGTGCCGGAATGGTGGGCCAAAAGTCCCCTCTTTAATATGAACCTTACAGACTGCTCATGAGTTCAGTTTACTGGTCTGAACGTGGGCTCAGTCTGGCCGCAGATGCTGTTGTGTAGCTGCGGACTTGACGGGCTGATATGCTCGAACATTGGTTTGACAGCACACTCACTTGTTTTGCTATGATTCAGTCCATATGTTGCTCGTCCGGTAGTCCCACTGACATCAGTCTTTCCTCCCCCGCAGGTTAGGCATACGTGTATGCGTTCAATAAGTTCAAATAAGAACTTATATGCAAACATATATAAGAAGTTATGTACAAATAAGTATATTAGTTCGTCGGTCCATAGCTATGGCGGTTTTGTTTGCATCTTGCTGTACATTTTGCTGTTGGTCATCTGCATGTGTTGTTTAGTTTCCGTGGTAGTCGTGTTCTCCTGGCTCCGCCATAAGGCTGTGCAGAGCGGTTTTTGAGCTGTGGTCTCGGTCGTTCCAAGGCTGAGCTTTCCAAGAAGGCTCTACAACCTTGTTTTTTTAAGGACAGGACGGTACAACGAAACACGTTGGCCAAAAATTATGGGATAATGTGGCGATAACTCTGTGGTACTAGTCTGCCAGATATGACATGCTTAAGTCAAAATTTATAATAAATTTACCAGGTAAAAGCAAACACCTGGCAGAAAGAAAGATATTGCGTGAAATAGAAGATGCCACGACCCGATAACTAAAAAGTTGTATGACTGTTTCCAACCTACTCCAGTCGATCATTTTTCGGTCTCAGCCATACACCTTCACGCTCAGCCACTGAGTCGCTGATTCAGTGTTTTCGCCACGTCGTAGTCATTGAACGAAGGGTTCAGTACTTAGGCTGAGGGTACAGACATTGTTCCGCAGAATCCGTGACCTGACACCGGCCACGTCGGTAGCCTTCCCTCCGATCACCGCAGCGGCCCGGCCTGTGACCCTCCCGTCCGATCACCACAACAGCCTGGCCTGTGATCATCTCAGCCGATCACCACAGCGGCCTGGCCTGTGATCATCCTAGCCGATCACCACAACGGCCCGGCCGGTGGCCCTCCCATGCAATCACCACAACGGCCCGGTCGGTGGCCCTCCCATCCGATCACCACAATGGCCCGGCCGGTGGCCCCGCGGCGGCCCGGCCGCGGCCGCCCCGAGTCGCGGCCGACGGAACGCCGCCGGCTCGACGCCGCGTGACGCCGGCGCGCCTGACGAACGACGCGGCGCATTGTCCTAACGAGGCCCCGCGGGAGCAGCGGCGGCGGCGCCGGGCGGCGACAGATGACGCCCGCCAGATCCGCCGGCTATATATACAGCTATAGTGATTTAGTCGGGCGCCCCTGCAGCCGGCCGCCAGTCGGGATAATGCATCGCCCCGGCGACGGGACCCGATTTGTTGTCTGCGGTTAGAGTCCGTTTAACGACGGCGTCCCAGCCGCCCGGGGGCGGTTACATCTGTTTGTGTATCGTTTTGATTCATTTAGTGGCATGGTGCTCGTTTGGCACGCGGTAAGAGCGCCAATTAAGCGGGCGGGGAGGCGTTGCAGGGTGGTATTTTTAATTAGGTGGCCGCAAGCTGCCGTCCGGGGGCATCCAGGTTTGTTATGGCTCGTTTCGCAAGGCACACTGTCACTCTGTGGCTGGTGTGAAACTAACCATTATTCATCCGCCAGGAAATGCAGCAATAAATCGGTTAAGTGTTGGAAACACAGCATAAATCATGTTAAATATATTTTGCAACATGGTAGTCGCTTTAAGAGATGCTGTAGAAAACGCAGGCGGTAGGGATGGAGATGGGGAGAAGGGCTTCTTCTGTCGGGCTATGAGATTGGTATGTGACTTGGGATAATAGCTATAACTGCCTCCTATTGCACTTATCCAGTCCAAACATTTTCAGGGTATATTACCCAAATGGCTTTTAGATAATGAGCGGAACAATTACGTACGCTATAATATAGTTCATTCCATATTTATCTAACATTTCTTTTAATATACAACTACCATTAACGCGTAGAGGATCAGTAAGGCTTAGTGTTCTTCTTTTTTATTTGCCATATCAGTCAGGCCCATGCAGAATATGCAATTTACGATGTCCTTCGTATCCGTTGTCATGGTCTCATTATGTTTAATGTCGTCATACATTGATATTACAACGTTGCAGTCCTTAAGTGGGTTTAATTTGTCAGAAGTCACTTACAGCACACCTGCCACGGCGTCCCTCCCCCTCCCCCGATCCGACATATACCTGCAGCTCAGCGAGCATCACGCCGATTCACCGTCTGCGCACGATGCTTCTGTACCTAATGAGCCGTACAAAGAGCGTTGAATAACAATGTTGGTCAAAATCATCAACCATCTAGCCAGCATTGAGTATACCTGGATAGCAGATTCGTTGAGTCCTCGGATCTTTTAAAAGAGGCTGGGTGGGCTGGTTAACATGCGTGACATTAGGAAGCTACGTTCGGACCTGCGTACCAGGAACTTGGCTTCGGGTGAGGACGAATCGCATAGACTCTTGAATAGACCAAGGCGAAGTCAGGTCAAGGTGACGCCAGGTCGAGGTGAAGTCGATTCTCTTGAAAATGTGTCTGGGTCGGCCCCAGAGTCGGTCAGTCGTGGTTAGCGGGGATTGTTGACCAGCGTGACAGCTCGCATATGTGCGGCAAATGACTATTGCGGCCGACGGCTGGCTGGAAGGTGCCCGACGCGTGGCCGGCCGGGCCGCATGACCGCCGGGCCGCGTGAGGTGCTCCGCCCGGGGCGCTGTCTGGCCCGGGTCGGGGTAAGGTGCGCAGACTCATGATTGCTTGTCGAGCGGGGTGCTCTTGAGGTCACCTCAGGCCGGCACCACAGCCGTCGACCTCATTCGTAAGCTGTGCCATGGACGATTCGGTGTGTTCGGGTAGGTTCCTAACACAGCTATGCTAGCCACAGCCTCTGGTGTTTCAAGCTAAGCGGCGGGCAGCGCTTGACGGCAGTAAGTAGCGGCGATCGACAATAGTGTAGTGGTTACAGAACAGCGAGGCCAACTTGTGAATGAATTGGCTGAATCCCCGACCAGTACTTTTAGATTCCGCGATGCATCAGCTGCCATTTAGGGGGCGTGTGGAGGAGACTGCGGTGTCTCGTTACCGAGCCATCGGGCTTAACCCGAATACAGTGTCTCGCTGTCGAGGCGTGGGAGACGGGGCCTCCTCTATACAGGGGGTGCAGCCAATCGGTTTGGGTTTATTCCCCATGGAGGCACCGAATGACCAACAGATCCTTCTGGTAATGATCAATAGATCCGTCTGGTCTCATCGGCCTCGCCACCGAGGCACTGAGATCAGTTGGCGACTGCCACAGGCGCCGCGGTACCTTCTGCTGAGAACTTACGGTTGGTGGATGGGGAGCCGTTCCTTCGCCTTCATTTTTTTGGCAATTTTCTTCCCACCCTTTTCTTGGTCCGGTTTCTCGCTCAATCCCCTACAGACCCTTTTTTGTTATCGCATCATTCAGCCTGCAAAACCTAAGCGCTGGACGCTGGGCGCAGCGCTGGGCGCCACGCCCAGCGCTGTGTGCACAACCAGAGGATAGCGTCGGCGACATTCCATACATACTAGCTATACACTGCTTTACCGGAACACTTCCTTGTTAACATGCGTCAATTTTTTTCTGGTAAATGATTGGGGGCCAAGCCAAGGGCACAGTAACCTAACGTTTCCCACTTTTTTCTAAGGGGCTTAGCCCATTTTATTTTGATGAGTGATGATCTATGTTTTTATTTTTGTATCATTTATCAAATAGTTCTTAATTTAATACGTATAGCAGTTCTGCAGAGATGGATCTAGAGGGGGATGTGAACACTGGGGACATATGCTACTGATCGCAAAATAAAGGTGTCCCTTTAAGACCACCTTACGGCGTCGAAGGCGCTCTTTTATGGCGACCACGTGCGACGGTACGCATTTTTGGTTGTGGGGACAGGGACGGGGTTAGCCATGAAGGGCTTGGGCCAGCCCTGTACTCCAGAGCATTTCAGTTTAAGATATGAAACCTTCGCGTTTCTTGTGGTACTTGTGTAAAGTTTGCTGCCTCGGTTATCGGATCAGCCGTTACGATTTCAGCCAGCGGTGCGGACACTGGGATCTTTAATGCCGGTAGTTACGCTACTATATGCGACGGAAATAGCTTCTATGGGCTGGCCTACATCCAGCCACATCAACAGATTCAGTTTTCGAAATTGGAGATCATAACTTTCGGCCAAATCACGTAACCGATCCCAATTTTATATTTGTCCTTGGATTTAGGTCACAACAACTCCATGGAAAGCGGTGCTACTTTATTCAAGATACGATTTTTGTGACGTGCGAGCGTTACGAGAAAACTTTTGTTCAAACTCGGCGTCACATTACTTTTTCAAGTCAGCTTTATGTCCTGACATCAACAACTCACCTTGACTGATATTTCTACCTTGGCTAGGACTTATACGAATACGCTATTGAAATAACTGTGAGGCTGCGTTTACCGTAGCTGGGTGTGAACAATAAATAGGTCCTGCCATTTTAAACAACAGATAGATGACTTTGGCCAAATTCGACATGGCGAGATTATCCCAACATTAAGGAAGGGTACTGCGACATTAGAGTGGTAATGGTCTCACACAGACATCCCTGCAGAAAAACCGCCGAGAAGCGTGGAAATGGCGCCGAAGAGCCAAAGTGACGAGCGCTGCCGCTGGCGCACGCAGTGCGAGGGCTTCCTATTGAGAGGATTTACATGCACTTTGTTCGCTTCGCTGTTTTTGCGACGCTTTGGTAATCGTGTCGAATACGTTTAGTGTTCTGTCTGATATGCTCCGCTTTAACCCCGTCATCACCTGGCGTGTTAATGCGTTTTTATGCGTGACAATTTCGCGTGTCTCCAAGGTTGTAGGCGGAAGTCCCCACACGGTCCGAAAATTGTGGGGACTCATCTGCCATGTTCGCTACGGCGTCACCACGTCTGATGGCGGTGTCCATGAAGATGCGCCGGCACGGTAGCGGAGACGGCAGCGTGCCTACTGCTCTTGAAGACCCAAACGGGCTCCAAACCCTTGCGGGGGGGGGGGGGTTGTCAGTCCATATTGCAGGACTGAAAGGGCGTGCCATGTGGTCTGCGAGCATGTCGCGAAGTCTGAAAACATGTCTGTGAGGATATCCCAAGCCCTTGAACCGGATCTCTCACCCCCCCCCCCCCCCCAGCCCTCCCTTCTCCCCCCCCCCCCCCCCCGACTCCTTCGACTCGCTGCCGTCTGTCCTGAGGACAGGAAAGACGCCCACAATGGAAAAAGAGCAACCAATAGCTGGAGCCGCCACGTTGGCTTAAAGGGTGACCCTGAAGTCAGCAGATACGTCCCGAGGGCGCAAAGTACCGCAACGCCATAAGGATTAGAGAGGTGCCTTAAACCCCATGATGGAGCAGCCAAGGGCTCAAAGACTGCCGCTGGCGTACAAAGCATGCGTATTCCAGGACCCGGTCTAAGGCCCCGTAAGAAATAAAATGTCGTGCTTGATGGAACAGTTTTGTGGGCTAAAATGGAGAACCTGAACCTGACAACATGTCCTGAGGTCTAGAAAACCGCTATGAAGAATAAAAAGCTGCTTCTTACCACGGAAGGCTAAGGGCTCAACACATATCCCTAAAGTATGGCGACATGTTTCGAGGGCTAGAAGAGCGTCCTGAGGAGCCTGAGCCTTCCCGCAGGGCTCTCCTGACGTGTAAAAGCATGCACCAAGAGTGAGAAGATTGCTTTAAAAGCGAAAAGAAACCAAAGGAGGGTCGCCCATTAGAGTTTGAACAACATCTCTGAGTTCTAAACTTTTGCCACTGCACGTGACTCCGTCGGGATCAATTCTGGTATTCATTCACAACTCTTTGAGTTGGATTACAAGCTGAGTTAAAACTTTGCTGTGGTGTCCTGCTTGCAGTCAGAGTTTAAATCAAAATCCCACGTTCTGAGTCTGAGTCGGAAAAGACTTCACTTCAAAACCCTGTGATGGATTCTTCCTGGGGTGAAATCAAACACAAGTCTGTTAATATTATCATGTTCCTTTGCGCCACTGAATTGTACCCAGTGATGCAAGAGATTTTAATGTCAAAGCATTTTTTCTTAAATTTTATCACGATCAATACGCTCGGCTTTTGCTATAGCGAACAGAATGTCAGGCTTTCCCCTTAGACGGTGCCCAGAGCACAAGCGTCTGGGAAAGGGGCACCCTACCGCTGCGCTAACCCCGTCTATCCCCAGCGCCTTCTCTCGTGACCTGACGTCACCCGTCCGCGTGACCGCCGGGCCGGTCAGCCCCCCCCCCTCCCCCTCCCCCCTCCGCCGGTGTGCGCCGTCGTCCACGCGGCGTCGATTATGAGCATCGCTCGTCGCCGCCGGGTCAGAAATGTGCCGGGTCGCCGCGCCGCGCCGGCGGGCGGCCCGCCAGCTATGCGACGCGCCCGTGTCGCGCCGCCGCGGCGAAAACAGACGGTGTTGGCCGCGCCATTAGCGGCGTCCATATCGGCAGAGCCGCCGCGCCGCCGCCGCCGATGATGGATCAGCCGATGGTCGCGTCACTGCGGACGTCGCGAGGTCGTCAGCCATCGCCCCCGGCCTCGGCGGGTCACCGGAGGGTCGCCTGTCCGGGCGATGGTGGGCTGCCATCTCAGCTGGAGGGGTTGTGATTGTGACGTGTGGAAGGGGAAGGCTAGTGGTTTGTTGGGACCGCTGTCAGGCCAACAGGAACTCTTGACGAGAGAAGTAAAAATGGGTCACCTTCTTTAGAACAAGCAGTACGTCAGTCCTGTCGTTATTGTTGTTGGATGGCACGGTCGGGAGCCATCAGTTGGCCGACTTTGTCAAGGGCATTGACGGACTGCCTGTCACAAACTTCGTAGTATATCTCTGTCATGTAGGGACGTAGAAACGTTCCCACGTGTGACTTTGCCAAATCCTTCTTGGGATCAACTCTTTCCGCGCATTAGCTGAGGGGTGCTTCGCAAAGTTGAGAGGGCTTTTCCCTCCCCCCCCCCCCCTGTTTCAAAGCCTTCCGCCCTCTGTACCAAAGAAATCATTACGTGTGCGCGTACTTGTCAATGTTCAGCAGAAGAACGTTGTCAGTTGTGTAACGTTTTTAAAAATAATAACTCGAAGCTGTTAATGAGGTAAAAAGAAGCAAAGCCATCACTACAGTGAATGAGAGATGGTTACTTGTATATCTAATATAGCAACGGCATGCTGGATGTCGAGCACCGCATGCAGCCTACAAAAATCTCACGATCTCACAAAGATGTCACGGAGAAATGTCATGTGGAGCATACCCGCGTGAGGTGCTGGGAAAAACACTCCCCGGGGTGGCAAGTTTATAATAAAAGAGATAAAACAACGAATATTTCTTAAAATCTGCCATCTCTGGGTCTGGGTCTGGGGTTGTCGGGCGATCGTTTTTCCTTTACAATTTGCAGTATGGCCCTTGAGTGCCTCACCGGCTCGTTAGATGCATGCGCCGCACACATGCACGCTATGAACACGGCAAAGGTTTCATTTTTTGTCCCCCTTGTGAGACAGTTTCGGCCACACGCTGCTGTCAGGGTCCCCGGGCGGCACTTGTGCGTTCGCACGGGGCCATTATGATTCCGCGGGCCCGGCGAAGAGGACGGTTCAGGTAACGTGTAGTAAGGCAGTGCTCCTGGGAAATGCCACAAGAATGAGGCGTGCATTTAAAGGCAGGTTGTGCCAGTGAACGAGCCGCCGCGGGCGCTGGTTGATACATCAGTAACCCTGCGGCTGGCCGATCACTCCCCAGTTGCTGTCAGCTCCTGAGTAGGAACTGGTCCAGGAACAGCCTGCCAAGGTCAAGCTTGAACTAAGGACCCCTGCCGCTGTTGACGCGCATGAACCAACTGCATCACCGCGGTGGCGTCGTCATTCTGCGGGGTGTTATATGGAGCGGAACAGATCGTATAGGACGTTAATTCTCCGGCCAGTTAATTCTCAGGCCGTTGTTTGGTGTCATTGACTCCTGAGAACGACTGGCTGGTGTTTTGTGGCCACGGTTTTGTGAAATCTAAGGGTGCTCATATTCAATAGATGATTGGATGGGTTGGGATGGGTACAGATTTCTGGAAAATATAGATATCGGTACGCGTACTGACACGTTAAGGACTGATCATTGACCTAACCCTTGGGAGAAATCCACTGATATAAGAAATACGGGACTTATCTGACAAGTAAATTAGTCACAGACGTGTTGGGATTTGATTCTTCTTTTATCTGAGGTTATCGCTGATCCATTCTCTTTCACAGAAGTCCTACTAGCTTCGTTTTACCTCGAAATTCGCGGTGTAGACCAGCGAACAGAGGTGAAATGTATCTCAAAAGGCCATTTTCGTCTGCCCTTCCTGCAGGCGCCTAGCGATACATGTGGTGATCTGGGTGCGGATCGAAGTGGCTGGCTATGAGTGTTATTCACTACGCGATGGCGAGGGTTGCAGTGGTGGAAGCAAACATTGCTGGTGTTGCTTTCTTGACGCTGGAGGAGGGGGGAGTGGCTGAGACATGGTAAATGTGTAGCAATTCGCACCTATAAATGGTTATTGAATATCTCAAAGGTTAACAGACCACATGTAAGACCCGTGTGTCACCGCATAACATTGCATGCTATGAACGCCATTCCTGCTATCACGTCCCAAATGTCTACTGGATCATCGTTGCGAACTTTAGCTGGGACCAAGGCTATCTAACGCTTAGGCTGGGACTGCTTCACTTTGAAATATAGTTCAGCCGAGCGACACAACTATTTTAATTCAGTTCATATTTGATGCGTTGGGAAACCGAAATGAACTGAGCGTTTCTCAGTAGAGGCACGAGCATTCCGACGAATTTTGATATCTCAAGGCTACACTGCATTCCATAACATTGAGCTGAGTAGTCTCCTAGCAGTAAACTTCCTCAACATGCACGCAATATTTTGAAATGCATGTTGCAATGCCGACTTAAGCAATGGGTAATGCTAATCACCTTTAGTGTGTGGGTTCTATCCTAAATTATATGTTTTAGTCGCGTGGTATGACCATTTCAGTTCAATATATATATATATATATATATATATATATATATATATATATATATATATATTGAACTGAAATGGTCATATCAATCATAAAATAATAAATAGATAATAGCTATGAATGAATATAAAGCACACACCCATAATATGCACCCATGCATATTATGGGTGTGTGCTTTATATTCATTCATAGCTATTATTTATTTATTTTTCTATTCTTTATTTATTTATAGC
Organism: Pollicipes pollicipes; assembly: GCF_011947565.3. Classification (NCBI taxonomy): domain Eukaryota; kingdom Metazoa; phylum Arthropoda; class Thecostraca; order Pollicipedomorpha; family Pollicipedidae; genus Pollicipes; species Pollicipes pollicipes. The sequence goes on along the minus strand of NW_023596576.1, from coordinate 23,543,236 downwards.
TATTCCTATTACACCTTTCTTATATTCACTTTACCTTTCAATTTTGTACAGCACCTCAGGCGTTTCTTTTTCTCGCAGCATGTCTTAGTTTGGCTGGAAGTCCAATTTAGATAAAACATTATCTGATTCTTCGCGATTTGGTATTGTTAAAGCAGTTTTTGTTGAGGAATGAATGGTGACATCAGGGCCGGTTGGTTTTATAAATATGTGTAACGGTTCCACATTTATACCCATGTTAGCTAGGTTATTCACCATTTTCCCTGTGGCCCAAGACCCGGCGACCGACCGTCGGAGCTAGCCCGGGTGCTCGACGAGCGCGGCAGTCCCTAACAGGGCAAGACGTTAACGTCGTCGCATAAATAACGTCCGACAGGTGCGCCAAGAAGCATTGCAGAATGTTGCCACTTATGCTAATTTTAGCAATAATTAGCTCCAAGCGCACTCACTTTGCAACTGCTCTGGAAAATGAAAGCGGATGGGTAACGGATGGGTATAAATGATTGTTCCTGGTGGGTATGGGTATTGCCCCATTTGGGTAGCGGATGGATTGCATTGAATACATTTTAACTGTGAAGGTATCGAACGCCCGTCCGCACCCGTCCGTTCGTTCGTCCGGTCAGTGATATTCCTTAAACTTTAGAAGGTCATGATGACCAAAATCCTAGGAAACAGCCTTAACTTTTGCATTTGAATCAGCGCCAAAAATTGCATTGGTGGTATGTTCCTGGAACAAAATGTTGACATGGGTCATTTTAGACCAGTTACCTACTCGGACCTCTAAGAAGTTAATGCAAGATGTCTGCTGCGGGCCCTGCTATTAATGGATTCGAAATGAGCACCAGAAGCTACCTCATACAGCAGGCTCTCGAGGAAGACAGCGAGCTGACTTAGGCCTCGGTCTGACCGTCACACCTGACCCCGAGTGAATGGAATTTGTTGAAATCCTCAGTTCACTTCAGTATTGTCTAAGGAACTATCTCAGAGATAAATGGCTTCGTCTACCATTCTGTTGTCTTAACAGATTGAATGATTCCGTAGAAACTCCCTTCTCTGGCGGTTACGGCCTGATGTTGACCGGCCATAGATCAGTAACCTTACATGATAGCTGTAATTTTTCATGACAAGAGATGTAGTTGTTGTAAAGTTGTAGACAACTTTTCAGTTGCCTACAACTTTATGTTTACAGTATATTTTGATATCTAGCATGCGCTTTACATAGATAAGACTTATCCATGTGAATAATTCTTCTCGAAAATGCACTGAACAACTTATTCCTACAGCTTTATAAAGTTTGGCGAGGCTACTCCGCGTTTTCGGAAACTACTATGCAAAAAACTTAAAGGGAGCAAATAACCACCCCCCCCCCCCCCGCTACACACACCCAGGCTCGTGTAAATGTACATATAAGATTTGACAAGGGATAGCACGTTTCCCTTGGGGCACTATGAGAATGCGCTCCCGGACGTAAGTAACCATCGGGCCGTTTTTTTGCGGCGGCCCGCCACTGTTTTCTCCTCACGCTTCTTGCGACCGGCCGAATCGCAGTTGATAGTTCCACATTCTAACAACAGATGGCGTAGGTGCCACGGAAGTTTCCTCGTCGTGGCCTCCGTGCTCCGTTATCAACGATCCAGTTTATGTATAGAAGCCATTGTAGCACCCCTGTGTTATATGAAAGGTCTCTTCTTGCACCCAACCGTCTGTTAAAATCTTGTTGAGCTGCTCCATGAATAAAACGCGAACAGTGTGTGCTATTTGTTGTTTACGATGCCAAACGATCCATGCGAACCGAGTTGCAATGGCTGTGTGAAAATCAATTCACACAAATCTGACACGAACAGTCGAGCTGACAGGAAGGGTGGCATGTTGAACGCATACACGCCCAGTGCGCACCCAAAGTGTCGTCCTCGCGTGGTGCTGTTTCGTGTATCGCCTGCACCGCAATTACCGAATTAAACGCAGTTAGGATAATGGCAGTCAATTGTTAGCACGATTACGGCGATCAGTTGGTGGTGAGTGTTCGGTGAGCGCGGACGGCGGGCTGTGCGCGCCTGTGCTGCAGTGCACGTGTTGGCTAGAAAGCCGACAGTGACGGGGATTTCGAGCGTGTAGGTCAGGAGCCACTTGAGGGTGCGTTCGCTTCGTCGGGGCTTGCGGCTTCAGGTGGCGTGTGGTGTGGTGTAAACCAGCGATGATTGCTGCGGAGGGGTTGTCCCCCCAGCTTGGGAGGTGCTTGTGAATTCGAGCATACTTAGCGATTCATGTTTTTTGTCGTCTCCGTTGTCAAATAGTCGCACTTGTTCGGATATCTCATGCACAATTATGAAAACACTCCCGTTACCATGTGGTGCTGTTTCGTGTATTGCTGACCTACAACTAAAACATCGAGAATTTGTGATACATAGTCCCTGAGAAACCTACCGAACATGATGGGTCGGGGCTTTTGGAAATATGGCAATACGCCTTTCATGGTAAACGACTTTCAGCTTCAGTTCGTACGTCGGGAATCACGGCTATGCTCGGTTTGTGGCCCCAACAGGATATACCTTTGCCACCATGCTACGCATATGTATTGCATGTTCTGTTTCTTTACATAACTGTAGCAGAATCAAACATGCCGACTTTCTCAAATTTTCGTTGTCAAAGGATCCGATTCACTTTAACAATTTGCAGAACGCGAGGTAGCATTCATGTTTAGCGCAAAATACACTCCTGAAATTTTTCAGAGTTCCTTGCTTATTCTTTTCTTTTAATTTCCTGGCTGTTTTAAACCTTGGTTTTGTAACCTTATGCACACATTTGTGGCGCGTTTCTCATTAAATTGCTAGTTGCCATGACTGTTTGTTTTCTTTTTGAATGCTTACAAGAGCTCATTCACATAAATGCTAGTTGTTCGAAACGTCATTGATGATCAAGTTCGTTTACGAAATGCGACTAACGTTCTAACTACGGGACGTTCATTTACGAAATGCGACTAACTTAGTTGTAAACCAAAGCACGCTGTGTCTGAGCCAGGCAAAATATCAAGAACATCATCAGAAGCATGCAAATTTATTCTTCCGCCATGAAAATTCTCAGCACGACGGTTGAAGTAACTGTGGACCTGGACCTGCGGATCCTACTCGTGGCATTATCGGCGGTGCTTTTCGTTCCACCTCTTATCACCTACGTCCGAAACATGTTCGTTGCCAACGTCAGCAGATACGAGTGAGTTAAGATGTAGGTGCGAGGTTTTAGTGGAACGCCAGTTTTGAAGGCTTCAAGAATGCTGATAACGTGCAGTGCTGGTACCACGCCGAAAAATGACTGACATCCAACTGCACGTGTCGAAAACCCGCTCTATAGACGAACGACAAAGACAGATTCACGTATGTTATCCTCCTGCGTAATATTCATACTCCACGCAACATCCGCAGCTGACTGCTGACTCAAAACTATTTTGGCAGGTGACTGGTGGTTTTGACATCTGGCTATTTGGCAATCTTATTATCTGGCATGCGGAGTAAATATCGCTTTGGAAACAAACTATGTCTTGAATTTAATGCAAATGACGTAATCTACCTGCCCCCGAATGTGTACCTGGTGTTTATTTAGATGCCTGTAGAGTAGAACATTCGTTTGGTTGAGTTAGGTATCCATAGACGTGAAAATTTACTGGAAGATTGCCACAGAATACGAAGAAAAATACTGATGTTAAAAGCAGCAGGAGTGCATCATTACTTGCGACGATAGGCACTCGTTTTGCAGGGGGTTTTAAAGTTTTTTTTCGAGAAAAAGTGTATCAAAACAAGGGGTGTTTACGTACTTACCTTTGGTATGAAGGGATGAATTAACAAATGGATATACCTGCCGCAGCAAAGCAGTAAAGTGTATCTTGCGTATGTGATTTCAAAAACCTCTCTCTAATGCTCATCGCTGCGTCTCCAGCGATGGTAGTTGTATTGCACCGTAATGTTTTCTCATGGTCAACTTTGGAAGATTCGTTTCAGCAGTTTTCGAGCGGAGCGCCTTTCGGTTCCCAGGGCGGTATCGCCGTAAAACCCGCTCCAAGCCATATCCTCGATATCATGCTTAGTCGATCCATGCACTTAATAATCTTGTTTTGACCAGTGTGCGACATGCGCTTGTGTTCATGATGACAGATTTACGGGTATGCCTGCATTTGACGCTTAAATGCTTCTACAAAGCATTTGCTTATCTCCACACTGCATAAATAGGTTAGGCATTTCGACGCCTGTCGGTCTATTCGACGTATTATGTGGAGAGCATGAGCTTCCTCAACAAAAGATGAGTCAAAACAAATACAAATAGCGAGAGCTAGGACTGGCATGCTTACGGGACACAATTAAAGCATGCAGCATGCAGGTATGTAACTCGCATTTAGACTTGCGGTGGATAGGGTTTAGACGCTAAGGGATGAACAACCAGAAACGTGGTCATAGTCAGCAAGTCGCGTTTTGGAAAGAATAGGAGTGTTTTATGTGAGATGAAGTGAACATTGGCTGACAGAGGAAAGGGATTTCAGTGGTATCAGTGAATGGCTGAGCTTGGCCAGCCAGTTCCTTCTGATCCCAAAGTCACCCCCTGCAACATTCGCTCAGCATGTTGTTTTGAATAGATAACGATTATGGAGGCCAACGAAAACTCCTATTCAATGCACTCTCGGGCTATTTTTCATTGACTTAGTGTCGCCAACGACAAAACCAGCAAACAACCAGCATTAGCTTTAAGTTTGTGTTCTCACCGTGTTTTGAGACACACCTTGTATTCATTTGTGACTGTGCTAGAGAGCACAAAGGCATGGTTCTCTGCACAGTGACAATCGTATCGTAGCTCTTCTCAGGCATGGTAGGTCGTCGAATGCGGCCTGTGTTGCGCAGCCACTGACACACCCCGCCCCATTTATGGAAAAACATGCTGCAGTGCGTGTCTACCTTAGGATCCGGTCGAGCTTGGAGCTCCATTGTCCTTCTGTGCACAACGTCACGCCGCCAGCAGCGAGCACCGCTGGGTGTGTGTTCCGCTGCTGCTCCTTCACGAGACTCTCTGTGTTCGGATGCGGTGCGGCAATTTCACCAGGCACTGCCACTGGCCGCGCTGTGCGAGCAGAGACCTCCGCGCAGATGCTCGCCCCGCGCTATAACGCCGTACGGCTTTGTGATCTGCTCTCATTATTGTAATGGTTGAGAAGCGTGCACGCGCCCAATTCATTCCATACGTTTTGTTTTGCTATCTTTTGCCGTTTCTCTTTTCCGTTTCATGTAATCTGAAAATTTCGTTTCACTATGGGCAAAGAGATGAGGTTATAGTGTGCGGATGGGTGGGAGGGGGGGGGGGGGGGGGTACTATTGTGGCGTACTACGCCGCTATTTGTCAAAATGTATTCAAAATTTGCTATCAATTTTCATTTGAATAAACACAGGCTGGCGATGTTAATTTCTGGTAAGAACCAAGATATACCGTAACTTTTGACGCATTGTGTAGAAATTTAAAATGAATTGTATTGTGCCACCAATCATTTTAACTCGTTCACAGTAAAGCGTCGTCGCATGGGCTACCTATACTTTGTGCATTAATTATGTTCCATATACTACATGACATTTAAGTTGTTTGCATGTTAACATGTTTTATAACAGAAACGCTGCGCTATGTTTTGTACATTTGATCCCTGCACCAGCGGAAAACAGTTGCGAAGCAAAACTCCCAATCTGCTTGCAGATACACATGTTTATAAATACTGGCTGGAGAACAATAGAGCTTGAGTACAGAGACACACAGTCTACGTAACGGCACGATAAAAAAGTTGGTAGCCTTCGTTGGAGCCTGTATTTTTCGACCAGAAACGTTTTTGGAATCTGAAACAATTATTTCGTAAAATCAGCCGATACAGACCAGATATTGAAAGGGAGGGACAATATCGAACATTTGCTTGAGCCTGCGTTTTCGAAGTTTTCAGGACGCCGATGAAATGTCATTCTATTTTAAGACAGCGCGGAAAAAGTGATTCGCTCGCGTCAGTCATGGTGCATTCTGGGCATTACTCACGGATTGGCTGAATGTTCGCATTTCAACAAGCATCCTGTTCTTAAATGAATACGCTATATAGTCTGCGTCCTGTGGCAATACCTTTGTATTTCGTTACTTTGTTTGTTCTGCTTGACTAGAATAAATGTCCCGACGCCCAAGATTGACAATGGGTTGAGTACCAAGCACAGTTTGCATTCTTCCCGCAATGTCTGTGCTACAGAGGCTGCGTTTATGCATCATACGGGCAGAGGGTGCATTTATAAACATGTGTATCTGCAAGCAGATTGGGGAGTTTTGCTTCGCAACTGTTTTCCGCTGGTGCAGGGATCAAATGTACAAAACATAGCGCTGCTGTAGCCAGCATCAGATAGAACATCTCGACAAAAAATGTACGACTCGGTATTCAGTGAACCCTCCTCCCCCGCATTGGCGCCTGTTGTGTGTTGAAAAAAGCGTGCAGGCTCCTCATGCTCGGCCATAGCGTCGTCAGTGTTGTGGCTCAGGCCTGGCAGGGCAATCGTTCGGTTTGAAAGCCTCCGCTGATGCGAGTTACCTCAAGAATTCCCCGCCCATTGTTGTCACAGCCCGGTGATGAGTTATCTCACAAAACGTGAAGCTCAGGTAAATATCTGAAGCTATAAATAACCGCACGGGGCGGAACGGTCGTGGTCCATGGCACAGCGGCCGAATATACATTTATGTGGCGGTTTTTCCATTCCTTGGTTATATAACACGGTGGTGATTGTAAGGATTGTTAATTTTGGAGCGGCAGGACTACATACACCCGTTTGTTTTTATGGGTGCTTGTAACGCGATGCAGCCGCCTGACCTGACCCCTCCCCACACCCCACCCCGGCCCTACCCTGAGTAACGCAGTGACCGTGAAGGCAGTGCACAGTGCCATCTGAACCAGGCCTGTAATGAAGAGTACCGGCCGGGTACAGTTCAGCTGCAGCTGCTCCGCCGCGCAGCTGACCTGGACTGGCGATTCGCCGACGCCTGGCGCCCTACCGAGCGCTGCTCAGGGGAAGGGGTACGGGGCCTCGACTGCGGCCGCTCCGGACACGCCGCTTTAGGCCAGCTGGCTTAGGCCAGCTTAGGTCAGCTGATGGATCACGCCCATCCGGGCCGTCCAGCAAACTCACTCGGCGCCGATGTCCCACCGCACTGTTGAGCGGTGCACATGTCACGAGCAGACAGCAGTGACAGTTTTAATGCGAAGACAAATGCATCCGCACACCGGCATGTTTATGTCGATGTGCACCAATTGGTCTTTGTGTTATGTGGAGTTGCGGGAGGCGTAGGTGGTTATCGACTGCAATAGACTGCAAACACTATCGCGACGGCAGCATGGCTGTCCGGTTGATGCACGGTAGTCTTCGTCTGCATCGCACACAATGACAGAGCACTTCCTGAACAGCCACTTTGGGCGGTCGGGCAGCCGTTAGTGCTCACACCCCGCGGCAGGCTGGCGCCGAAGACGTACGGTCGGGCCCTCGGGCTGGAGCCCGTCCCATTCTGGCGCGGCCCGGGCCCGGCAGGCAGGCCCAAATGGTGCGGTGGGCCGAGAGGGGAGGGACGCCGGCCCCCTCTGACCCCGGCCGACGCCGGCCAGTCTGGGCCTCGGAGATGATTACAGAGCAGCTGTCATTATGGGCGACCTCAGCCGCCGCCCCGGCGTCCGTCCCCTGGCGCGTCCCTTGCTGAAGCCACCCTCGCCCTCTCGCGCTCTCTCCACCCCCACCCCTCTCGCCCTCTCTCATCCACGCTTCTGGTCTCCCTGCCGCTTTTTCGTGTGCTTCCTCTTTTCCGTTTTGGCTGCTTTTGTCGATCACCTTCGTGCTTTGCATCTGGAGGCCGGTGAGGTGATCCTTGCTGGGGTGACGAATGAGTGAGGGGAAATGCCGCTTGATCCTACGCAATTGTGAACTAGCTCCTTGGATTCATCCGTTGTGTCACTTCAAGGTGGACTTGGGGGACTCGAGTCCCCAACATTTGCGTAAAATCGAACGCTACGGTTATGTGGTGCAGGGCAAGGAACGAGTCAACCCGACCCTTCTACCCTACAATCCTGGACATTCTCACCTGCTCCCGTCTTCAAGTACGTTGTTGTTTTTCTCAGGTACGAAGACGGTAGCGAGAAAGACTGCGTGCCCGGGTAAGAGCATTCCGAGAATGTCTCTATGCCGAGGAAATGTGGTGCCGTCCTGTGCCGTCTGCAAGTCCCGGCCTGTGTGAGTCGCCTGGCATGCCGGGGTCCCCGTCATGCACGACTGTTCGTGAAGTCTGGGCTGATTTAATTACATAGCTGAAAAACATGCCGTGGTCTGCGCCACCAGCATCATCATTTCATCGTCGTCATTATGGCTTGAGTGTTGTGTAACTACATGCACAGAAGTGGTTTATTTTCAGAGGCATTTTTGCTGGTCGTGATTTGCAGTCTTCAGGTGGTGAGAAACCGCTTGCCCAACGCGAATGCTTCATCACAAAGCCCCTGGGTGGATTCGGGTTGGTGGTCCATTTTTCTGTCAAGTGGAAGGATGGAAATGTATGATCAAATATGACATCAACCTTACAACCTAACGCGTTTTTTAAACGTGTTAGGTTGTAAGGCGTTTTACCTTAATACCTAGCCTTGACATCTCTTCGGCTGCCGTCTCTTTGTTTGACGAGTGCATGAACCAGTGCTCACTTGAAGGAACAGCTCAGCATCTGCTGACGTATGGACGCTCACGTGCTGTCGGAACTCAGTGAACAGTCGACTTACATCTCGAATCTGCAGTAAAAAGTGAACAGCAGTTACCACCAACCAGACAGAAAACAGAAAAGACAGACAGTTCAAGAGAAAATGAATCCAACACAATGTGGACTTTGCATCCGTCAGTGGTGTTTGTGACAGAGACTATGCCCACCGCGTACAAAACGACACAACGCTTAGGGTCACTTAGGTAAATTAAGTCAAGTGGCTTCTGGTACTATACCGACACCGATCAGTGTGCGTTCTGTTCTACGTTCCATCCCGACAAAGAAGACCAACAAAGATGATGGGCGTGGGTCGCTGCTCTACTGCTTCGGTTCAAGAAATCCTGGTCTGGTTTGTTGAAACAGCGCCGATGTGCGCGACTGTGGGAGTCATCCGTGCACCGCCGGAGGCGGCTGAGGACCGCGACGCGTCTGGTGGGACCGCGCCTCACCCGGTCGGGTCAGGGGGTCGACCTGATCGGTTCCCCGAGTCTCAGGCACGTCGCTGTGCACTCTCATGACTCACTTACGGGTCACGCGTGAGGTGAAACGTGTCGGACAGTGGGTGCAGGGATGTCGGTGGGGGTAGTCACACACCTTCGCTACCCCGCGGTAGCGAAGGTGTCTGATTCATAAATCTGACAATATCTCGGAATAATGATCGGTCATACTGGCATTTAGTGTTTTAGACTTGCAAGGAAAACGGATGACTGAAGAATGAAGATCACAGTGATTCGTTCTGACAATATCACATTCATATCCGACAATATCTCGGAATAATGATCGGCCATTCTGGCCTTTGGTGTTTTAGACTTGCAAGGAAAACGGATGACTGAAGAATGGGAATCACAGTGATTCATGTTGTGAAATGATCCAATCCGGCTGACGTGAATTAGGCCCATACGCTGCACATCCATTCTCAATCGCTTGATCAATAAGAAAGCAGTTTGCCGATCACAGAATACAGCTAAAAATGCATCGAAACGTTTTGACGGGTCTCTCGTAACTCACGCCCATGCATGAACCCAACAACGCATCGGCTGGATAATCGACGCCACCATCCCCATCCAGCACCACCTCGTCTCCGAGGTCGACGGGCTGGACACCGCGGGCGCGGAAACAGGTCGGCGGGGCCGGCGCCGGCCCGGCGGCCCCTCCCGCCGCGCCGAGCCGCCGCCGCCGCCGGCGCCGCGGCCCCGTCGGTGGCGACGCGGCCCGCTGCCGACGGCCAACGCCGGCGTCGACTTTCACACCGGCCGCGCCGCCAATTAGGGACGTGGCGCCGGATCGTCGGGGGAACGGCTGAGTTATGGAGCCGCTTATTAATGAGCACGGTCGCCCGCGGTTTCATTGGTTTAATGCGGCCATACCTGGTCGCCAGATGCTTGAAAGCGCGCGACAGCAACGGAAATATGCAATTAAGGAAGACGTGCAGGGAAGGGATGACCCGCTGCGTTTTAAGGCAGACGTGCAGGGAAGGGATGACCCGCTGCGTTTTAAGGAAGACGTGCAGGGAAGGGATGATCCGCTGCGTTTTAAGGAAGACGTGCAGGGAAGGAATGACCCGCTGCGTTTTAAGGCTGCGTTTTGCGAGGACTGAGAGAGCATATGGCTCTGAAAAACGAAATGTGGATATGTGTTTTGCAGCTCTCTGGTGCTTGCAATTCTGTTCATTTTACCATTTGTTGCTCTATAACGCTGTCGATGCTTTTCTGGCCAATACGTGGTATGCGTACTTTGAGTAAATCAAGCGACTCCATATCGAGTTGCAATGTCAAATCTCTTCGCGGCTTAAACGGATTGCAAGCGGCCGTTCAGGCAAGTCGATAGAAGCACGATGAGCCACAATGTATATTGCGCATTAAGAACCAAAACACACAAATGATGACCTGATAACAAACCGAAATTGTCGAAAAACGCTCCAACGTCCGATCGCCATCAGCCTGTGCCACTGCCGTAGCTATGGCTGCGTGTGTCAAGCATCCAGACCGAGCTGCTTACCAGGATCATCCAGACCGAGCCGCTTACCAGACTCATCCAGACCGAGCTGCTTGCCAGGCTCACGCTGAACGCCCCCCCCCCCCCCGTCAAAACGAGTTTCAAACTATCAGTCTGCTCGCAGGGCTTTCCGTGGCGCTCTGCGGGCGCACGAACTGTTATATTGGACCAACTGAGTTCATGTTCACGCTTATAGTGTACAGCGCAGCCGTACTAATGCAAGTGGAAGGACGTCGAATGCTTCGGACCTGCCCTGAGCAAAACGCCAATCCCTAGACGTTGATTCATAAATGCGGTGCTACACACCGTGGATACGCAGCATCTGCAAATCATTTATTTTGACATTCGAACCTTACTGGCTATTAGTAATGTTCTGACCATTTCATACGAGCGCTCTTTGCTCCGCGCACTCACAAGCATTTGAGTACTTAAGTCCCAGCTCCTCACATAAGTCATGGAACAGTCCACTCATCGTTCAACAGCTAATGCACACTAACGGTCTAGGCGTATAATTAACGTGCAGTGCTACTGTTATTTCGTTTAAGTTATTTCACAAGCATATCATTTGGTTTCATAACATTCTTCGCAGCTGCAATTATTGCCATAACACACAGTAATCACTGTGATCAGCAATATCCTGCAAGGCTGTGCGGACCACTGTGCCGTGGTGCGTTTGGCGCTTCCTGGCGCTCGAGAGACCGCTGGGCGGTCGGTGACTGTCTGAGGCGCCCGCAAGCGGACCGGGCCGTGTGCGAGGCGTCCAGGTCACTCTGACCGTGCCGTCGGGGCTCGATCAGCCTCGGCGTACTCCGATCCCGAGTCTGCGATCGAGGCGGAGCGCGATGGCGGGGAGCCGGCGCAGCTGGTCGGCGTGCGTGGTGCCGGATGGGCACGGCCAGGGGTGTGACCGTGGGCGGCGGCCCGCACCGCGCCCGCGCCGGTCCGACCCTACCGGGAAAAAGGCGCAGGAAAGCCGGCGCTGCGGCGCGCTGTGCTGGCTGCGATGGGCCTGTGCACCCGCCGAGCGGGCAGGTGCCGAGCCGCTGAGGTCACGCAGACGCGTCACGGAGAGCGGCGGCGACGGCGGCGGCGGCGGCGACACGCACTCAGCCGCGTCCGCAGCCTCAGCGCTGCAAACTGCAACTGGCAGGGAGTCTTGCCCAGCAATGTGTCTGTTATATACAGATGTCTAAGATGTGACAACATCGAGGAATACGTTCCGACAACCGTACGATGTAACCGATGACGCGCCGATCCCGTGTGTTGGAACCGTCCTCTCTAACACGTCCGAGTATTCCGGCCTGGTAGAAGAAACGGGGTGCCCAAAGGTTTGTGAGGAAAGCGCGGGGAATTTTGACGCTTGATGTCGCTGTTGCTGGTGAGGCCACACACCGTCCAATGAAAGTGTTATGGCGCAGTGCGCGGAAGATGACATGTCCTGGGTTATGCTTAAGTGGAATAACCTCTTCTAGATCCTACTCAATAAAAGTCTTCCCGGAGCATGACTGGCGCAAATGAGCTCGTTAAACAAGACGACGCTGATCTTAAGACTGTATTTCGGGTTTAAAATTTGCGAATCCTTCGGAAATCATGCAAGAAATTACAGTACCATTCAATTCCACCTGAATATCTCGTGCCACGAGCCATGTTTGTGAATTAAAAAAGTTTGCTGCTGTTGCAGGTTGGCGTGGCTGTCGCTGCTGATAGCCTGACACATGCTTTTAAAGCAATCTAGACATGCACGTTGCGCGCCTTATATCACGTTTGCCATCATAAGCAGCAGCCTCTGCGTGGTCCGACCGTTAGCCCGGTTAGGTTTCAAAAAGTGCCGTAGCTTTTTTCATGGCACACTCTACAGATAGCTGGAGGATAAGACCGCGAGTAGGTACAATAGCGTGCTGCGAAACCTGGAGGTTATAATACCCTGTATAGGGCACGAGACGCGGCGAGCCATTCCTTTGGAGCCATCTGCTAAACAGCTATGCACATTTTCGTACACCAGCTCGTCTATAAAAGATGGCCGCCATAAGTAGACGCTAAGATGAATGGCAGTTACCCAATGCTATATAACAAGGCAAAGGAGCCAGACCGAAAAAAATACGGCCAATTGTGCACGAAGCCTATAATTACGTCTGTGACTTATCATTAATTGAGCACCGATTAGCAAACAGCAGCCATATCAAGAATGTGAGAGTTGAAGTCATTTAACTTTTGGATCTCTAACTACGGCGGATTTGGGGGCCAATAGGTTCTGATGACCCTTTACCAGCACGCTGCTGTCCTTCTCATATTAGTCGCGAGACCTTTCATGCCAAAGATGTCAAACAAACAGTTATTCCTACGTCATGTTGAAGCGCCTAGAGCACGCTGCAGCCTTTGGGAATGCGATTGTTTTTTGATCTTCCAACTTGGCTCCACAACTTCGCCTCCCCTCAGGGCCATCATGTGTGTTCCAACTGATGGTGATGGGGTCCCACGGTCCCACCCTGTGCACCGCTCGTAATGAACAATCGTTTGCTGTGTTGCTGTCGTGCGTGATAACCTGACGGACCCATATACATTGAACTTTGTGAAGCAAGTCAATATAATTGTGTCCAAAACCGAATTATTTTGGTGAATTTGAGTTCGCAGTGGTCGCGTTCCCGCCCGCGCTGTTTCGCGCCAAGCTTCGTTGACGTCGCTGGGGGGACTCTCATTTTTGGATGCTTACGCTACCAGGGCGGTAGGGTTTCTCTGCAGGAAGTTTTCAGATGACAGTGCGGATACTGTATGCGGCGTCGGCATGAGTAATGCGATGAAATATAGGAAATATTGCCTGCAAAAACGACAAAGCGTTTG
>NW_023596576.1:23469678-23529531 GCF_011947565.3 Pollicipes pollicipes | reverse complement strand
TGTTGGCTGCGTCCATTGCGGTGCGCGGTGCACGGCGCGGTGCGTGACGCGCCGCGGCTGTCGCCAGGCTCGGAGCCGGACCCTGACCGGCCGGTGCCGCGCAGAAGGAGCCGCGCAGACCCACTGGTCGGTGAGCACCGCCTCCTCCGATCTGGCCGAGGCGACGCGACAGCAAGACACAAGGTATAGGTGAGCAGCCCGCGCGCTGCAGGAGCACCAGGGCGACATAGCCTGATCCGAACTGGTGTCATGGACGAATTTGTAGGAGCGGTGCGGGAAAGTCTTGCTTTAATGCGTATGATAGTTTCGCTCACGGTGGCCATGATGCTCTGTGTAGGCTCGTAGGATATTTCTTACCTGAACTGCACAGTGTCAGACCCATCGATATATTTGAGTGCTGGCGTCTCGTATTTATACAAAATTTCATCCTTGCTACCGGTATGTCTCCATGCATTCCCATATTCATAACTTCATGCCCTCTCACTTGCACAACGCCATGATGTGTTTGCTAACAGTTATTAACTGGCTCGTAGGAGGTGCGTGGAAAAGCTCCTGAAGACCAAGGGCCTGAAGAAGACCCTCTCCAAACTCATAAATCACCTGAAGAGCGCCTCGACCAGACGCACATGGCCTGCTGCCGCCCGACGAGCAGAAGGTACGCCATTGTTTGCATGTTTGGCATCCATGACATGCCATGGTCATAGGTCCCCTGGCTGGGGCTGCATTGTCGCATGTGTAGCGTCTGTCCATAAGCCGTCGTCCGCGTCGTGGCTCACCCCCACTTAGTCAGCTCACAGCCGTCAAACTCCGCCCCGCTTTGGTCTGTGAGCTCCACTGTCGTCAGACTGCATACTCGCCGCTATCCTACCGTGCTACACTGTCGCCCACCTCCATCCTGCTGCCGTCCAGCTGTTCACTCCCCGTCCGTCCACCGCCTTGCCGGCGTCGTCCGTCTGTGCTCCCGACTCCGCTCTGGCGGTGCGCCGCGCCGCTGCCTCATTGAGCGCGTCGCTCGCGCAGGACGGCTCTCCGTCGGGCGAGGTGTACACCAGCAGCGACGGCTCGTCACTGGGCATGGACGACCACACGGCGCTCGAGCTGCGCGAGTACGGCGAGGAGTCGGCCACGTCGCGCGAGATGAACCTGCCCTCCTTCAAACCGGTCAGTGTGGATCGCCGCTCGTGAGGAGGTGAACCTGCCCTCCTTCAAACAGGCCAGTGTGGGCCGGCGCTCGTGAGGAGGTGAACCTGCCCTCCTTCAAACGGGTCAGTGTGGGCCGGCGCTCGTGAGGAGTGAACCTGCCCTCTTCAAACGGGTCAGCGTGGGCCGCCGCTCGTGAGGAGGTGAACTGTCCCCTTCAAACCGGTCAGTGTGGGTCGCCGCTCGTGAGGAAGTGAACCTGCCCTCCTTCAAACGGGTCAGCGTGGGCCGCCGCTCGTCAGGAGGTGAACCCTTGGTCGGGTTGGTGTAGCCCGTCGGCAAGAGATAAACTGGCCTCTTTGGAACTGGTCATGATGAACCATTGCTGGTCATGCAACGAACCTGCCGTTTAAGTAGCCAGATACGTCCTGTGTGGCGTTGAGTATGCCCATGCCAAAATTGAACATTGGTACTTTGATAAGATGTTTCCATTCTTGGAGCAGATTGATGGGATGTAAAAGCGAACAAGATTGGTCTATTACTCACAGCCCTGGAATGCTGTCCCTGGAGAAGTCATGCAAATGGCATTTTCGTTACAAATTGATTCGCCTTGATATTTCACGTAGGTAGCTCCTTTCAAAGCAATACGAGTGGTGCGACCCTGCAGCTGATGTTATTTGCCCCTCGTATGTCACTGTTGCCAAATGCGAGGCGCTGGGATCGAGAGCGACGCGTCCGACCCTGAACCAGGCCCACGTGCATCCAGGTGTACACGTGGCTGAACCTGGTGCCGCTGGAGGTGACGCACGAGTGCGTCAAGATCCGGCTGCAGCAGCAGCCCAAGGAGCCTTCCGCCCTCAGCATCCGCCAGGTACGGCAGGCTTCGGCGTCCTGTGCCCTCAGCATCCGTCAGGTACGGCAGGCTTCGGCGTCCTGTGCCCTCAGCATCCGTCAGGTACGGCAGGCTTCGGCGTCCTGCCCCCGTGACGTGTGTTGCTGCGCTCAGCAGCAGATCCAGGCACTCTCTCGGAGCAGCCTTGATGCGGTGGCTGTGGGAGAGACAAAGACCAGTTTTGGAGATCTGTCTGTATGAGGGCATCGTTGCCACCGGGTAAGCATACGTCGTATACGCTGACGTGTAAGATAAGCCGTGTTTTGAAACAATCCGCCTTCCAGACACGCTTTCACGGAGGTTTCGCACGGAAGTTTGTAAAACAGTCATTGGACTGGCGCACTAGGCTTGGTGAATCCCTGACGCACTACATCTGCGCTCATCTCATGAGGCTGCAGCCGCGACCTTCCCCATTCGCACCACAATGGCAGCCAACGAGCACCGCTGCCGCCTCGCTCGGCAGCTCATCACCGAGTGCAAGGAGGCGCTGAAGGCGGCCGTGGTGGTGCGCCAGAGGTTCATCCGCCGCATGCGCGCCATCCGACCCACGCCCAGCAGCGAGCTCTGCATGACCAAGCTGGACCTGACGCTCGAGTCGTTCGACGCCGACGTCAAGCAGATGCTGGAGGTGGGCGGCTGCCGCTCCGTCTGCGGCTGCCGGGGAGCCGGCCCAGGGGCGGCGTGGTCCGGGCCGACGGGGCTGCTAGGCAGCGCAGGGCAGTGCCGACGTCCAGCGATGCCCGCGAACATGTGACCTTCAGTCTGGTCATCTGCCCTTTGCTGTAATTCGCTCAGCCATGGTTGGCATTCGGCATTATTGAACACTGAAGTGGGTCCGGTTTTATATCCTTTTAAGGACACAGACAGGAAAGTTGAACGCTTCGCCAACACGTGTAAGTTTGCGAACCGTTTTTATGGTTTGAAATCGTATGTCCGTTGCGAGCACGCGAGATCGCATGGTAAAAGTGAACGATTCGGCGGGGGTGAAACCTGAGCCAGCGTTTGCAGAGCACGTCCGATGAGCAGGCCAACGGCCGCGGTGTCAGGTGACGAGGTGGCCGAGTGGTTAAGGCGTTGGACTGCTAATCCAATGTGCTCTGCACGCGTGGGTTCGAATCCCATCCTCGTCGGGCGTTTTTCGAGTAAAAGTGGCCGGCAAGATGGATGAGTCAAGGCCCGTGCGGGATGTCATTACGTCGAAATGAGCTCTCACCGGTCCGGTTTCCGCCAAGGTCTCACAACACAGCCCGTTTGACTGGAAGATTGTCGGTGGCTGCTCCGTTCGCGCGTACCGCCTGTTACGCTAGTATCTTGCCACCATTATTGCCATTACGTGGCTTGCGTAACCGCGCCGGCGTCGGCAGGTCTACCTGTACTACATCAAGCGGCTGCTGCTGATGATGCAGGGCGAGATCGAGGTGTCTGCCGCGCAGAAGAACCTGCTGGAGGAGGAGTGGGCGTTCGCCAAGTGCATCTGCCCGCACATCGCCAGCGGGGAGGCGATCGCCGGCAGAAACTTCTGGTAAGGCCGGCCGCCGGCCGCCGCCGCGTAACTGCCCTCGCACGCGGCAGCGGCAGCCTGACGGCCGCTTCTGGCCCAAGTCTGTGAGGAACTGGTACGCAGGGCAGCGGCGAGCCTTGTTATCAATGCGTGCTCACGCTCAACACAGAGTCGGATATTTTTGGTGATGGTTCAGGTCTTCCCCAGTCCCCTATTTTCCCCTTGACTCGCGGTTGTGCTGCCGCTCATCCCGGCTTCATGGCATTAGTGCTACAACAAAAACTCCTACCGACAGGGGTGCTACGACAAAAACTCCTACCGACAGGAGTGCTACGACAAAAACTCCTGCCGACAGGAGTGCTACAACAAAAACTCCTACCGACAGGAGTGTTACGTTACTTCTTCTGTCAGAACTTTTACATGATATTAGTGTCCCGCGACAACGCTTGTGCTCGCCATAACTTCTACTGCAAACACTTATGCTGTCATTACTTATACATGACACTGCTTTCACTGCAAACTCTTATACACGACGTAAGTGCCACGCGACAAAACCAATAAATTCATGCTCGTCACCACTTTTGCTCCAAGGCACATATGGTCATTACTTATACACGACCCTACTTGTGCAAATAATTATACACGACATTAGTGCTGGACGAGCCCCCAGATCGTCCAGCGGGGCTGCGGTGCATGGAGCATGGCGGTCGACCGTGAAAGTGCGTGACGGCGTTCGACGTGCCACCTCGCGAGAGTGACATGTCTGGGGAGGGGGCGGCGGGATGAAGCACCAGCAAGTACCCCAAACAGCAAGCCCTAGAGTGGTGAAACTGACTGGTTTTGACCTTGGTCTGACCTTCATATCCGGCTCTTGGCCAATGGAATTTGGCCATTCAATTGTTGTGTTGCCCAAGAAAGTATCAGAGATGTATGGCTTCGTCTAACACTCCGTTGTTTCATCAGATTGAGCGATTTCTTCGAAACTGATTTCGCGGAATCCATGGCCTGACTTTGACATGTCGTAGGTCAGCAACCTTACAAGATACATCCAATTTTTTGATACCTCACAATCTGCTATTCAATTGCTTATAGCCATGCAAAATTTGGCGTCGCTACGCCGCGCCATCCGGAACCCATTCCGAAAAAACCGTCGGAGGGGGGTCTATTTGACCCCCTCATATCCGAGCGAGTGTTGAAGCTCGGCGTTGGCCCCTCTGGTGCAGCCAAGCCTGCCGGCACCGTTAACCATTTCCTTCATCCCGTGCTAGGAAATGACCATTCTGTTAAAAATGCTCTAATCCAAACAGCCAACCACCTGAGAAAATAATGTATGCTGTGCAACTTGATAACGGGGCGTTTCCTCGCTCTTCGTGATCTGTCCCTCTGGACGCGCTTTCCCGTCTGTCAGTCCGGGCCGGGCACACCCTCGATGCCGGCACCGATGTTTCACACCGGACCAGCACAGCTACCGCATGCAGTGCTGGTCCCGGCCACTCGGCCGCAACCAGCCGGTTGACGGCCCGAGTCCTGAGGTGGCAGGTGATAACGCTTGTGTCGCACTGCACGGGGGCTCGGGTTGTCAACTGATGAAAACAACAGCGCAACGACTGCCATCTTGCTCTGGCGTCGCCGAAGATAGTGACGAACGCGACAGTGTCACCGTGTACCAACGCCGTGCCGTGATGTACCGGTGTGGTCCCGCCGCGCGCCGGTATTGCGGTCCTGCAAGGGCCTTTGCCGTTTGGATGTGTGTCTGACTGTCGTGCCGTGCCGTGTCGTGCTGATGTTTGGCGGCGGCCGCCGACTGACGCCCCCCGCTCCGACCAGCTTCCTGGTGAGTGACATTCTGCCGACCATCGGGGACCTGCTGGAGAACGGCATCGACACGTGTATCGCCAGCCTGCAGCGCTCCTTCAGCGTGCCCGGCGGAACCGAGGCACAGCGGAGCAGGTGCGACCCACCCGTCCCCTCCTTCCCCCGTGGACGGGTGGGCGTTGGAAGGGGTGTCACGTTGCTTGGAGTGATGTGGACTGAAAAACAGTATTCGTGCGTATGTTAGCGAAATATTCACGATTGCACGTTGGGGTCACGAACTGCTCGTATCACAGGGTACTGTCTGTCCTTGTCCTAGCTTACTGTACTAATTCCATGGGCGCAGTGGCCTACGGACACTTTTCTACGGCGCTCCACGGCATTCATGTGCCCGGTGTATGGACCGGAGCCGATCTGCCGCACGGCTCGGCGGTTGCTCGCCGTCGTGCTGACGCGTGTCCGTGTGTCCCGCGGCCCGGCAGGCTGTCGACGCTGAGCACGCTGCGCGAGTTCCGCGGCCTCTTCCAGGAGGCGCAGGATCGCGCGCTCAAGGTGCTGCTGTTCGCCAAGCTGCTGCGCCGCGACCTGGAGATCGCCGCCGAGTTCTCCATCCGCAGCACGTCGGCCGGCATCCTGGCGCGGCTGGCGGCCACCGGGCACGTGCGCGTCATCGCGCCGCACAGCCAGAACCACGTCATCTTCATACCGGGTACGGCGGCCGTCGCCCTGGTCAGTGCAGGGGCGGCGCTGACCTTGGCGCCGGTGGGTGGGGGAGGGGGCGGGATCATGTGGTTGTTAATCAGTCAACATAGGATACTGGAGCTATGTTGGATAGGACGTTAGATTTATGTTGATTAGTTCATTAGCATTGATATGAATTGTTCGAATAGTTCGAAATTGTGTAACTTTAGCATGTGGTGAAGTTGAATAGATATCAGCATCAGTGAAGATGTCATATTCTATACCTATGAATTATTTTACTTCGCAACGGATACATTTCTACACTTTGCCTCATTGATATCAGCTGGAGATTGGTCATAGTATGGCTTGAGGGAGCGCGTCTCATGGCCTGTGTTACCGAGAGCAGCGCGGTCGACGTCCTCTGCATGTCAGCGGCGGGGAAGTCCCGACAGTGTGTGACGTCACTCGGCACCTTGCGACGACTGGGAAGTCCCGACAATGTGTGACGTCGCCCAGCGCCGTGCGACGCTTCAGCGCGCCGGCTCGGTGTCCGCGTCGGCAGGCAGCATCCGCATGGACCGGGCGTACGTGTGGCAGCTGCTGGACATGACGCTGAGCCGCCAGGACTCGCGCAAGCCCGCCGAGGTCGGCTACCTGGTGCTCATGGCCTGCCACGACTGCGGCGACGTCGACAGCGTGTTGGACCGGCACCACCATCCACCTGGAGCCCACCGCCGAGACCACCATCACGCTCAGCTACGTGGAGGCGAGTGGCGGCGCGTGCGGGGCGGGAGGCCCACGCTGTGGTGGCGGCCCTGGGTGCTGTCCGTCGCGCCGCTTGGGGCTGTGGCCACGACGGTGGAACACGCGTCGCTGAGCCTTCGCCGACGGCTCGTGCAGGGCGATGTTGACCAGGGGGGCTCGTCCTACTGTGCAGTTATAAATGCAGGGGTGTCGGCGTCCTCACTCGTGCGCTGATCGGGCTTGTGAGCTGGATCTTATTCAGCAGTGACAGAGCTTCCCGATGGGAAGGTGTAGGGAGAAGTGAGCGTGCCTGGAGGGGACTGGGCCAGTAGCCCATGAGCTCAGAGCACGCCGCGTCGGGTCGGCCCGACCCGACCTGTCATGACGTCCGCCTCCTCCCGTCGCCAGGTCAAAGGTCTGCTGCTGGTGGTGAACAACGCCAGCCACCTGGCGCGCGCGCGGCGGCCGTTCCAGCGCGCCATGGGCTCGTGCCTGACCGCTGGAGCGGGACGAGACGCCGCCCAACCGCGCCATCACGGACGCCCTGGACGAGCTCAAGGTACGCTTCGATTCTGGAGGGGGGTGCGGCTCAGCTCAGGATGAGGGCGAGGTGCGCCACGAGCCCCGGAGGAGCTCGCAGGGGTCAGACTCTGGCGGATACAAGATCAGTGGGATGGTGCTGAAGGTACGGGCGTGGCTTTCGCTGAACTGACGATGCGGTCAGCTCACACGAGCAACAAGCTGTCGATGCTGTCGATATTGTTGGTCTGTTTCTTCATGTCGTGTATGTATATCGCCGCTTAGCCTATCACGGGTGAGACCCTCGGGCTGGTCCAGGCCCGGCCCCCTCCGCTCTTCCCACCCCCGTCCGCCTGTGGCTGACCGGCTGTCGCTCTGGCAGGAGGAGGCATTGAAGCTGCGCAATCTGGTGGCCAACAGTGTGGCGCTGGTGGAGGAGAAGTGCTCGGCGCTGCTGGCCGACCCGCACGGCACCTCCCTGGCCGCCCGCTGTCGCGAGGTCGTCCAGCAGTGCTTCAAGTTCTCCTTCGAGGTAGGCTGGCGCGCCGCGACACGAGGGGACCCACCCCGATGTCAGCCGACGCTTTTTGCTGTCCATTCACGTGTATGTTTTGCTCGTTTCTAGCGATCTGTGCATTTGCAAACTGGTTTACATTGCTCACATAAAGAGCCAACAAAGCGAGGAAAAGGAAGAACGACCTGTCGGACTCTGAACTGTCTCTCCCGAGTAAAGTGTCCGGCGGACCCGTCCCGGCGAGGCGTACCGCGTGCTGCGGCGCCGACCGCCGGGCACTGACCCGCTCGCCCCGCCGGCCAGTACCACAAGGAGATGGGTGCGTCTGATCACGGGCGAGCGCCGCGCCGAGGTGGGGCCGGCGCTGCTCGACGTGGCGCGCCAGTGGATCCGCTACGTGCTCGAGTACTGCCCCCGCGGCCAGGGCCTGCGTCCGCGCTGGGCCAAGGAGGGCTTCGAGTTCGTCAGCCTCTGCACCGAGCCGCACTTCACCATGCACCTGGAGGACGCCGAGTTCCAGGTCGGTGAATGGTGGGCGGCCGGTGAGGGTGCGGTGGGCGCTGAAGGTGAGGGAGCGCGGGCTGTATCTGTTGTCCGAAACGTTTTTGCTGGGGTGTACTTGATATCTGATAACTTCGTCGGCGACTTCACTTGCAACGGACCCCGGTAACTTAAGTATGTTTGCTGCTCTGTAACTTTGTTAACAGCTTAACTAACCACAGACTGCAACAGTCTCCTATCCGCACCTGCACCTCCGCGCCGATGCCTTCGCGGCTGCGGCTCGCGCCAGCGTCCGCCCTCCGCCGCCCTCTCCGCCTGCCGTGACAACATCTGCCCCGCTTGCAGGCGTTGCAGGCGGACCGTGACGCGCTGCATGCGCCACATGCAGGGCCCGGGCTCGTGGGCCGCCTCGTCGCCGGCGGGCGGCACCCACTCGCGCTCGGCCTCGCCGGCGGACGTCAGCCGCCTCTGTACCGGCGGGTCGCGCTTCGCTGCCGCCGCCGGGCGAGGCGCCGCGGCCCGGCGCGCCGCCCCGCCACCCTGCCGCTGGCCACAGGGCTGGCCGGCCGGCGCGAGTCGCTCGAGCGCGGCCTGAGGTGCGTCGGGTGGCTGACCGCAGCTGGGGGACGCGGGGCGGCTCTGGTGGGTGGCACCCTGGGCTCCCGTGGACAGCATTGGCGAGATCAGGGGCACAGGTGGGTGGGAGCTGGCGGGATCAGAGCTTAGGGAGGATGGGAAGTGGCAAGACCCGGGGCGTTTCGGGCAGAGTGCAGGGCGACACGCGCCCGCCGTCGCCGCCAGCACGGCTGGAGCTCGCGGGACTCGGCGCTCAGCCATGCGAGCCGGCCGCGGCAGTCCGGTGACGTCCTCCCGCTCCCTCCGACAGTGAGCTCGGAAGCCCGTCCGGCTCCAGCCCTGAACCTGCTGCCCAGCTCGGGCCGCAGCGAGCTGGGCAGTCCGCTGGGCTCCAGCGCCAGCGGCCTCAACCAGCTGCAGGGCTCCGTGTCGCCCAGCCGGCTCTCGTTGGACGGTCAGTCGGGGTCCGCCCTCGGAGTCTTCCTGCCCGACGTGCATAAAAAATAATGTAGTCTGACACTATATATTTGTACTGGTGTTCATAATACTGAGCACGCACGTCATGCTCCAGCTGAGGGGCGTATACAAAATCGTAGCAGGTCTGTCTTGACGAGAAGCCAATTGTTTGTCTCCATTGGATACCATTGCTTGCGTTTTGATTGTAGATCTCTCAAAGACAACATTCTGTGTCCAGGCCTGTCATCGCTAGTCCTGCCGTGTGTCCTGTGTCCAGGCCTGTCACTGCTCCTGCTATGTGTCCTGTGCCCAGACCTGTCATCGCCGATCCTGCGGTGTGTCCTGTGTCCAGGCCTGTCACTGATCCTGCCTTGTGTCCTGTGACCAGGCCTGTCACTGATACTGCTATGTGTCCTGTATCCAGGCCTGTTGCTGATCCTGCCATTTGCCCTGTGTCCAGGCCTGTCATCGCTAATCCTGCCGTGTGTCCTGTGTCCAGGTCTGTCACCGATCCTGCCGTGTGTCCTGTGTCCAGGCCTCTCACCGCCGATCCTGCCGTGTATCCTGCGTCCAGGCCTGTCACTGATTCTGCCGTGTGTCCTGTATCCACGCCTGCCACTGATCCTGCCATGTGTCCTGTGTCCAGGCCTGTCACTGATTCTGTGGTGTGTCCTATATCCAGGCCTGTCACTGATCCTGCCATGTGTCCTGTGTGCAGGCCTGTCACTGATCCTGCTGTGTGTCCTGTATCCAGGCCTGCCACTGATCCTGCCATGTGTCCTGTGTGCAGGCCTGTCACTGATACTGCTGTGTGTCCTGTATCTATGCCTGTCGCTGACCCTGCGGTTTGTCCTGTATCCAGGCCTGTCGCTGATCCTGCCGTGTGTCCTGTGTCAGGCCTGTCGCTAATCAGCCCGCGGGAGCGAGCGCGGCTGGCAGTGCTGGAGCTGGACGAGCGGCGGGACGAGCTACTTCGCGACCATCGCCGCATCGGCGCCGTCAGCGAGCGGCGCGCCGACCGCATCCACATCAAGGCCAAGACGGTCGGCTTCTCCTGGCAGATGGCTTCCTCATCGGTGAGTCGGCCGCCGCCGCTTGCCACCTCCGCCCCGCCCCCGCTTCTTGCCGCCCCCTCCCTGCTCCCGCCCCCGCCCCACCGCCAGCGGCTGGTGCTGGGAGGGACTCAGGGCTCAGTCAGCCGTGCTCTGTCCCGCCCGGTTCTCCCCGCCCCGCCCGGCCCCCGCCCTGCCCCACCGCCAGCGGCTGGTGCTGGGGAGGGACTCAGGGCTCAGTCAGCCGTGCTCTGTCCCGCCCCGGTTCTCCCCGCCTCGCCCCGCCCGGCCCCCCGCCCCCCGCCCCCACCGCCAGCGGCTGGTGCTGGGAGGGACTCAGGGGCTCAGTCAGCCGTGCTCTGTCCCGCCCCGGGTTCTCCCCGCCCCGCCCTGCCCCCGTCCCCCGCCCCACCGCCAGCGGCTGGTGCTGGGAGGGACTCAGGGCTCAGTCAGCCGTGCTCTCTGTCCCGCCCCGGTTCTCCCCGCCTCGCCCCGCCCGGCCCCCGCCCCCGCCCCACCGCCAGCGGCTGGTGCTGGGAGGGACTCAGGGCTCAGTCAGCCGTGCTCTGTCCCGCCCCGGTTCTCCCCGCCCCGCCCTGCCCCCGTCCCCCGCCCCACCGCCAGCGGCTGGTGCTCGGAGGGACTCAGGGCTCAGTCAGCCGTGCTCTGTCCCCCGCCGATTCACGCTGGCTGCCTCACGGGTGCAGATGACGGTTCCTTGACCTGCTGTAGCTTAGTGCGTGCAGTGGTCTGTTGGTGTCGTGGATGCCAAACCAAAGCAGATCGTTCGGCTAGTGTAGTGCAGACTGTGGTGTCTGGTCCGCCAGACCCGAGCAGACTGGCTCTATTCTGCGCTGCAGGTCCACGGTGTCAGTTCGTGCAGACGGAGTGGTTTTGCCAACGCGGTGAAGTTAGTAATATCGGGACTGCCAGAAAACGGCAGACCTGTTCCCTGTGAAGCTGTCGGTCGCTGTACTCCTGCGGATTGCTGGTTTACCAGCGACGGCTGCGGTTTCGAAATTCACGTCACTAACGAAAGCTGCAGGAGTCTGTTGCGGCGGGCGTCGGCGGCAGGACCTGGCGGTTGCGACGACAGTCTGTGATGGATAGAAAATTATGAAGTGAAAATACGGTAGCACGAAGCTCTGTGACTTTTTCTTCCATTCAGCGACGAGACTTCTTTGACTTTTGAAGTACTGGACCATGAATAATACGAGCAATAAGGGTACTGCGACTTTCAACGGCAGTGTTCTCGCTCCAGTGGTGCGTTGCATGTTTCGGCTGCCGGCGCCAGGTGACGCAGCTGGCATTTAAGCGTCAGCAGTTCGGGTGGGGGAGAGTGCCGTGCACAACGTATGCCTGCCTGGAGCGGGTTTTCGAGAGCTTATTTCCTTGCCGCACAGTACTGTGTTGTGCCGTGCCTGTCGTGCGACGGACGCCGGGTTTTCGCAGTTGTTTATTATTAAGAACCTAGATCCAAGTTTCTTTCCGGACCAGTATGGGTGCATTGGTGACCTGAAGATTTTGTCTGACAGAGATGAAGCGATATGACATGACCTGATAGGCACTATGGCGGGAGTCATTTATTTTCGCTCGTCACTTAACACACCTGATGTGCCTCGCATTGCCCGGTCACTACGCGGGCGATGCGAACCACGCACTCTCCGCTACTCTGGTATGGAAACAAAACGGCAATCTTACATATAAGCGCTCTCATGGTTAATAGTGTGCGGGCTACGGGCTATTGTTTTCACAGACAGTTCGCTGGCGATTATTTCGGCAGTTGATCCGACACATTGCTACCCAATTCTCAGGACGACCGAAAATGTGATGCGGCACGGGCGCCCACACCTAGTCGTAAAGTGCACTGGCAGTGTTTAAGCTCATTAAGGAAGAGTCGAGTTCCCCTCAGACAAAGGCAGTATTGTGGCGTCCGTCAGCATCGCTGCCGCCCGCAAGTGTTCACTCACTGCCGCTAGGCGCGTGGCTTGCGCCGGCCGTCGGCCGTGACCCCGCCGTGTCCGCTTGATACCGGTCCGCCCGTCCGCCGTGTGTCGCCCCCCTGCCAGGGGCCTGGCCCTCTCCGCGCTGTCCCGCCGCCCGGCGCTGTTGGCCGCGCGCCTCGGGCGCCCCCTCCCGGCCGGCCGCTCAGTACGTGTAGCGGCGCTGCTTCCGACGCCGGTTGCGCCGCCGTCGGTTTCGACGCACGGTCTGCGTCGACGACCGACGCTGTGCCCGCCGTCTTGCTGCCACCTCGCCCGTCGCGGCCCGAGCCCTGCAGTGCACGGGCGGCGGTGTCAGGCGCCGCGCACACGAGCCGGCGCAGCCCAGCCGGGGCGGTGGCGCCCTCCGCTGGGGGAGCTACACTCATCGGGGAACATGGTGAGGGCGGGACGTGAGGTTGCCTGGCAACGTGGCGTGTCTTTCTCGTCGAACGGCCGGATCGTGAATAACCAGTTTGGTAATGCAAGCGCTGCCGGGCAGACCATGTCGACGAGCTAGTGAAAATGGCCCATCAGGCCCGGCCCCTACCCACCGGTGAAGACAGTGGGTTCCCGTCGTCATGGCCACATGATGTGATGCGCAGCGAGTGCTGCCAGCCGCGTATCAGGCCCGATCACGCACCCGCTGGCCGCGCAGTCCGCCGGTGTGACGTCACCGGCCGGCGTAAAGGCCGCGTCTCACCTCTCTTGCGCGCGTCGGCGGCCCGCTGGCGATGGTCGGCCCGGCCGCACCATCATCTTGGTCTTGTACAGCGAGTAGAGCGGGCCGCGCCAGTCGTACCAGTACGCCACCTGGTACTCATACTCGCTGGGCACCGGACCGTTCAGGTACAGGCCGTTCAGGTTGCTGCGGACACGGTGTGTGACGTTTAGAGTGACGTCATCGCCGATGGGTGCGGCGGCGGGGAATCACGAGGCAGGGAAGATTGGGCGTGCTGGGGCGACCCGACGTGCTAGGTTTTCGGTTGCTCGCCACGGTGGTCCGCCGGGGGCTGCTGAGGGGACTGGGTGCGAGAGCTCGTCAGAATGAGAGGGTGATATGTCGGTGTGGACGTGGACGCCTGGCTGGCCGCGCCACAGCCAGCATGACGCGGCGCCGGCGTCCCCTCACCTAGGGCCGCTGTAGGCGGCGGGCCCCGAAACCTCAATAAACAACGACAGCAACCTCACCTGGAGTCGCAGCCCTTGTACCACCAGCCGCCCTTGTGGGCGACGGCACAGCTGTCCTCCTTCCACAGGTCGTTGTCCATGTCCTTGGTCGAGAACTTCATGCCCGCATGATACTTCAGGGAGTCACCTGTGCGGAAAGGTTGTCATTCTCGGGGGCGATGCAGTTATCCTATTGGTGTGGTCGTACTCCATGCAAGGCGCCGTTCCACACCGCTGCATGTCCGTCATGGGTCGGTCTCAACAGTTGTATGCTTATCAATGGTGGCTACAGTCGATTTGTACAAGTTTTAAGTATGTTCGTCCGAGATCCTGGGCCAGAGCCGATTTCCCACTCCCTCGCTCCAGAATATGTCGTCGACCTCCCTGCCTCAGCAGTGTTTTACCACAGCGTTGCCTCGACTCAGTGCTCGCCGTGGCTCGGCGTCCCAGCCGACGAGCGTACTCGACGGACGCAGCGTTCCCACTGCGTCTACACATCAGCGAAACCCACCGGCGTCGCCGGAGTAGTTGTCGAGGATCTTTAGTGAGTAGCCCTCGGTCTCCGAGCCGACGGCGAAGGCGGCGTAGTTGGCCGTGGCGTTGCTGCCCGAGTAGTTCTCGTAGCCGGGTCGCTCGCGCGGGAAGTCGGCCAGCTCCACGCGCAGCTCGTTCAGCTGGTGGCGGCGGCGGCAGGCCAGCGTCAGGGACGAGTCACGGCCGATTGGCGAAGACCGGCTTTTTCGCGTATTCATTGAAGCGCTTTTAAAGCCTGGGACGCAGCGCAGGCCGTGTGCGTGCCGTCCGGACTCACCCACACGTTGCTCTGGGTTCCCGACATACCGAGTCGAAATACGCAGGGGTGCTTTTGGCTTCACCGATGGCGTGGTGGAGTAGGCTTCTGTGTCGAAACGGATGTGTGGCGCGATGCATTCTACGCGTGTTAAGCGCAGCCCGTCTTACCCGGTGTGTGGTCAGCAGGTGGATGTTCTGGTTGCCCAGCCAGAACTCGCCGCCTAGGTTACCGAAGCCGTACTTGTAGGCCAGCCAGTCCTGGAAGAAGTCCTCCTCGCCGTTGAGCCGGCGCTGGATCACCTAAAGGTCACGGGGTCGGGGTCAGCGGAACACCGGCGCCATTGAACATCGCTCGGTTGTCGCCCCGATGACCGAGGGGGGACGCGGCGCTCTTGATCCTTCGGGTCGGATCGGCCGACGGCCCCGGCTCTCGCTGTAGTCCGCCACGGCCCGGGCGTGGTCCGGCCCAGGTGCCTCCTGGGCTGGCCGCGACCACGCCGGGACGGGCACGGCCCGGACGGGCGGGAGCCGAGGGGGCCGCGGCGCGAGCACTCACCACCCATCCGCCGCCGTCCGTCTCCAGGTCGCAGTAGACGAAGATGGGCTGGAGGGCGCCGCGCGGGCCCGCACCTGGTAGATGCCGGACAGCCGGCCGTCGCCCGACACCTGGACGTCGGAGCAGTCGCCCGGCAGCGGGTCGCCGTCTGCGGCCGGCAGGGGGGCGTCAGTGCGCGGCCGGGCGCGCTTGCGCCAGACTTGTACGGCCGCCGTGCGCACGAGCTCGGCGGTGTTACGAAAGTACTTGCCTGCACACATGCACGTTAGGTTTCGTAACGCCACGCAAAGTCGACTGTAAGAAGAGTTACACGGAATGGAACTTATCGTGCCGTACGGTGGGGCGGCGGACGAAGGCGGGCCGAGTGCGCTACCTTTCGGGGACGTGGCGGCCGGTGCCGCCTTGTGCTGGTCCAGGTAGGTCCTCATCTCCGACAGGCTGTTGGCGACAGTGACCTTGGTGGCGAAAGTCCTCGGAACGCTCGCTCAGCTCGCTGCGACAGAGAGGTCTCGCTTGTCGACCGCGGTGTAACGTGCTGATATCACCGCAGGCGCGAACGCCCCGAGGCGCCTATCCCGCCGGTCCCAGTGACTTCCCGAGCACCGCGGGGCCCGCACACACAGCCAGCTGATGGCGGCTCATGTCTGGAGAGCGTCAGCCGTCAACGGCCGCTTATCAGCCGCTGGAGCAGAACCGCAAAACACACACCCGCTGCGAGGTCCGGTGACCACTGTGGCCATGACACGTGCCGATGGTTCCGACATCACCGCTTGTCGACGGCTTGTAGGTTACAAATTTAAGCATATTGACTGAATTTGAGGCGTCGTGTGCGTGTCCGTTTACCTGGTTTGGCGGGCGGATGACGTGGTGTTTATACGTGTCTGGTGCGGCTGGGGAGTCCGCGTTGCAGTTGACGATGAACGCACGTTGTTCACCAGACCTGATCTGGGTGGTGATTGTGCGCACGTTACTCACCTGGTCTGGTTGGTGATGATGCGCACGTTGCCGACCTGGTCTGGTTGGTGATGATGCGCACGTTACTCACCTGGTCTGGTTGGCGATAGTGCGCACGCTACTCACCTGGCCTGGTTGGCGATAGTGCGCACGCTACTCACCTGGTCTGGTTGGTGATAATGCACACGCTGCCTTCCTGGTCTGGTTGATGATGATGCGCACGTTACTCACCTGGTCCTGGTTGGCGGTCTGGTCTGGTTGCGTGGTCTGGTTGGCGGCCTGGTCTGGTTGGCGGCCTGGTCTGGTTGCTTACCTAGTCTGGTTGGCGATGGTGCGCACGTTGCCCCACCTGCGTTGGCGATGGTGCGTACGTTACTCACCTGGTCTGGTTGGCGATAGTGCGCACGTTGCCGCCGAGCCGTCGCTGGCCGCCCTTGAGCAACTCCGTATTGACCACCAGCTGGCCCAGCTTCTGGCTGAGCTCTGAGATGGCATCGGTGAGCTCTCCGGTGGCGGCCGCCCGCTTGCCGGCGCTTGTCGACACCGCCGCCTGCTCGCTCTGCGTCCGCTGCACCATTTGCACGTCGTTCAGGATCGTCTCCAGCATGCTAGTCATCTGTGTGGCGGAGGCCGGCGCGTCAGAGCGGCGCCGCTGCCGCTGTCGTCTCCAGCTCACCGTGCGGCGTGCTGACGGCGGCTCACTGCACCGCTGTGGCTCTGGCAGCGCAGTGGCTGGCCCTAGGATGCTGAGGATTTGTGAGGAGCAGGCTGTTTCGTGTGACAGTGTAGTGCTGGCCCGAGAATACTGAGGATTTGTGAGGAGCAGGCTGTTTTCGAGGACTGTGATCGGCGCAGTGTTCTGCGTTGTAGGATCGGCCGCTGGCGAGAGCATGGCTTTCCGCCGGCCGGCGGGGCCGACGCGTCGCCGGACCCCGGGGAGCGCGCCTGGGCGGCCGGACAGGCCGCGCTCCGCGGCGTGCAGGCTGCGCTGTGGCGGGCAGGCTTGCTGTTTGGGGCGCTCCAAACATGGGCTATCGCCGGCTTTAAACAGCGGGTGGTGCGGCCGTAAGTGTAGGAATCTTCCGGCCTCGGCGCCGGCTAGATGTCGCGTGTCTGGACCACGAGACTAATGGAGACGGCCCTGGACCGACGGTCAGCGCCCAAGCTTGTTGCGGTGGGCTCTTGCCGAACAAGCTATAGACAGCGTTAAGATAGCTGGTATGAAACAAGTCCTTTACAAAGCTTGGTGTATATATATATATATATATATATATATATATATATATGTATATATCTAATACATATATACGTAATACATATACATATATCATTCATATATATGTACATGTGTAACATTGATAATCGTAATATTCTTCTGCATTTCTGCAGAGCGCAGACCACACATGATCAGGTTTGATGCCAGTCGGCCAGAGCCCGTCGCGAATGTCGCTCGCTCCTCTCTGAAACCTGCACCGCCCGCGGCGACCTGCCGGCGGCGGCGACCGTCGGCCGGGATCCGGCCTTCGTGACGACGCCCGCTCACCCGGCCCAGGTCGAACTGCAGGTTGTCCACCTTGTGCTCGATGTTGTTGAACTCGCTGCGCAGCGCCTCCATGTTCTCCCGGTCGACCACCTCTTCCTTGCGCATGCCTGGGGAAGAGGTACGGCGAGAGGTGAGGAGCGCCAGACGACGTGGCGTTGGCCAATCCCGGGCGAGGCACGAGACTCGAGTTCGAGTACCGGACCGCTGCCCTTTGTGCTTCGGAAACGGTTTGTCTCCCGTTTGGTCATCGCCTGGTCTGTCGGTGAAGAGGAGAGGAGAAGGGGAAGAGAGCGAACCGCTTGCTCGTGACACCCTGCTATGGTCCAATGCTGAGCACCCGTTAAGGACCTTCACCGCGCGAAGGTAGTGTCTGTTTACCGCCGACTTGTCGGGACCCCGGACAGTGATGCCCAGGCCGCATTATGACCGGAGCGTGCTGAGCTGTCGGCAGTGCCGCGTCCCGACCCGACGTCTGCCACAGGCCCAGCTGGCAGGCCTCCCCGCCGACGACGGCGCCGGCGCCGCGCTGCTTCGGCGCCGACGTCGGTCGACAATCGCGCTCACCTGTGCTGTATGGCGCGCAGTTCTGTCGCCTGCTGCTGATGTCGGCCCTCGCTGGCCACCAGCCGCTCCTCCAGCCGCTGCAGCAGCACGGCCATCATGTCGGCCGGCATCGGCGGCGCGGCCGGGCCGGCGCCATACCCGCCGACTGGCACGGCCGCCGTCTGGTCGGTGTCCGGCTCCATCTCGAGCGCCAAGCAGAGCCGCTGCCCGGGCAACAGGCCCGGGTAGTCGCCGTCGTCCGCCGCCGGCTGCGGCGCGCCGTGCGCCTCCATCGGCCTCAGGTCGTGGAAGTCCGCGCTGGCCACAGGCGCGCCCACTGGCAGGGCAGGCCCCATCGATGCTGGATCCACCGGCGACGGGGGCGGCGGCGGCGGCGGTGTCTCCGGCTCAGGGGACGGGCTGGGCGTCGCCACCGGACCGGGCTGCAGCGCTTGTGAGTCAGGGACCAGTGCCTGACCGGGGACCACCTGCTGGGAGAACGCCTGGGACCAGCGCCGGTCCCGGCACCACGGGCCAGTTGGCGCCGACGAACGCCGGGACCGGCGGTGGCGGCCGGAGAGCCGGGCACCAGCGCCGGTCCCGGCACCACCGGAGCTGGCTCCCACGCCGACGGCGCGGCCCCCTCCGCCGCCGTGTCCCCGGGCGCCGGCGGGCCCGGCTCGGACGCCGCTGCCGGCTCGCTGGTCGTCCCGCCGAATCCGGCTGGGAAGGAGCCGCTGGCCTGGTCGGCGCCGGCGGCCGGGTACGCCGTCAGCGCGCTGGCTAGCGGCAGCGGCTCCGGCTCTGACTCCTGCTGCGGCGGCGAGTCGTCGACCTGGAAGTGGCTCTGCGGCAGTGGTGACCGGGTGTTGTCATGGGTGACGCTGAAGACGAGGCCACTGCACACTGAATCTTCGGTACACGGAGAGAAGACGTTGCCGTGACGTTAATGGTTATGGCGGAGAGGTTGACGAACAGAAGCCAATGCCTTTCAGGAACGAGCACAAGCAAACGGTGAGCCAAACGTCATCACCCATCCGGCCTATCATCTAATTGTGACCGTCCGGCAGAAAGCTGGCTGAACCTAGCCTGTAACATTCAGTACTGGCTCTGTCTGGCAATCTCCCGATGACGGAATGACATCTGCGCGATCTCTGCACGCGGACCACACGACGGCTCGGCAGCTCCGCCCCGACGGCCAGACGATAGCCCTCTCGGTGTGCGTGCGCAGGTGTCCGCGCGCGCCGGCCCACCTGCTTCCATCCAGCGCGTGATCTCGTCCCAGTTGAAGGGGGCGCCATCGTCCGGCTGCAGCACCAGCGTCAGCTCCGGGTACTCGGCGGCGGCGAGCGCGACCGCGGCCGCCAGCACCAGCCACCGCGCCAGCGCCATGACGCCGACTGAGCCGTCCGCCGCTCCGCCCGGACCGCCGCGCCGCGCTGGGATGCGCGGCCGGCGCCGCGCCTGGGCCGGCCGTCACGTGCGTGTGGCGCGGTCGGCTCTACGTTCGACATCGTCACGCTCACCTTCTCGGATTGCCGGGAAGGGCGCGTGACGGCCGCTGGGGCTCTGGGTCGGTGGGCTGGACTTTGGTGGCACTGCGGCATCGGAGTCGCCTCGGGGTTCTCGGTGTGCGCGGGAACAAGGGCGCGTGTGGAGGCAGCCGGAGATGAAGATAGAGCGACTCTGTTTTACGGAGTGATGCGGTCGATGGTACCGTATTATGCTGCTGGGGCAGATCTCTCTACACCCGCATTTCGGGCTGCTGGATCTGAGGACTTGCTGTGAGAGCGAGGACGGGGCATTCTGAGGATCCCATACAGGATTCGCGTTACGTGACAATTGTTATGGCAAATAGTCCGTGCTTTGCAGTAAATCGAACCCCGTTCTTTTACAGCACATGTGTTCTGGGGCATGTAAGGTACACGTCCAAGTCTGCTGCCACGTTTCTCTCGCGTCTGAGGCGCACCAGATCTCCAAGTGGTAATTACAGGCCGCTTCTGTCCTTCTAGCGGGGGAAACGGAGCTTAACTGTGTGTCGGTTGCTCAGGGAATAGGTACACTTGCGCTGCCCTGCTTTGGTCTGTCATGAGACACTCTTCTCATGCTCTCGGTCACCTCTTAATTTTGATCTTTGGTTTAGATATTCAGCCACAAATGTCTGAAGAAAAAGAGGCGACTTTCCCCTGACAGTAAAAGGTTTGAAGGTCAGAATACTGTTAAATCGATTTATTGAACAGTTGGCGCCGTGGATGATGACGTCCTCATTGGGAGTCAAAGCAAAGGAATATGCATCACGCTCGGTCGTAGATCTTGATAAAGCAACATCATACCCATAACGCCGAATTTATTTGCTTACTTTTCGTGCGAGTCACGTCGTTTGTTCAATGGTAAATCCAGCCTTGTTTCTTTTGCGTTGTACATTGTAGCTGCATTATCGCAGCAGATGCGCTGCGTTGCCAAAGGGCGTGTGAGGCGCCCTTTTGGACGTATTTTGGCTCGGAATCAAATACTTGGTCGTGGTGACCAATGCTTTCAACTGCTGTGTAGTACGCACTGCTGTGATTCTAGTGCTACGAGTGCTGTTAACATTATGCAAATGTTTATTTATGTATATCAACGTTTACATGGTTAAGATTAAGTATGGTTTCAGTGTGTCTGGAGTTTCGCAGGAGTTTACCAGGCATATTTCATGCACTTATAGAACTGCACTGCCTGTTCGGAAGGAACTTCGTCTGGTGTCACTACTCTGGAGCTATGTCCCAACACTGCTGCTGTCCTCTTTCGTGAATCGCTCAGAAACCAACGTAGCCTCAAAAGTCTCTGCCCTCCGCACCGTCACCGTGCGCAGTTGGTGTCCATCCTGGACGACACCGGGCCAGCCGGCGCCGACCATTTAGCGGCTGTATCGCGCGTGATGTCATCTCTCGCCAATCTGTCATGCGGCCCGCTCAGCCGGGCGGGCCCGGGATGCATGGTCACGACGCTGGCACTGTCCGCGTGCCGCGACGCAGAGGCGCGGATGGGGTGGCTCGCCCGCCACATGGCTGTCCGCAGTCGCCAGGGCACCAAGCGACGGAGCCTGGCTCTGGGCCGGCTTCTACCCCGGCTGCTCTGCTCCGAAACACAGCCATATTGGGATTGGTAGCCCCCGGGTGGGCTCGTGCTCTTAGCCGGGGGCCGCCACCTTTACTGTGCCTCCCTTAAAGGATAATTTTCCGTGGATGAGCGGCGTCGGCCGATGTTCCAGGGATGGCTTTGCGATCAGCGTTCTTGCAAAGATCTCCTTATCTTGTCTCGTCACGTATACGCAACTCGCGAGCGAGACGCGCTTCTGAAAGCCAGACGAGGAGTGGCGCTGCGGGTGGAAATCAACACTCGCTGCCAAATCAACACTAGGCATTTGACAGATCACATGGATTCCAGAGCTGAGACGGACCGACCTCATGTTACGGGTCGTGACGGCCGCACGAGGCCACGGGGTCTTCAGCCGCGACCGGCTGCCAGCGCGGAGCGTGAGGATGGGATGCCGTGGACATCTGGGAGGCTGGCTGATCGCCGACACACGGCGTCCGCGGCGATCTCCTCGGCATGCGCGGGTCCGAGCGCCAGCTATGCTGGCTGGAAAGCCCCGGCAAAGGGTCTTCTTTGCCAGGCGAGGAGCGTTTTTGTCCGCGGCCGAGTGGTACTGGGTATTTTGCCGGTAGACCATCGGGGGCGCTTCGCTGTCGTCACCATGCACCGCCGCTGAGCTTTCCAACACGCCGCCCCCGGCGAGCGCCGCGAGATGCTGAAGGCCTCGCGACCCTGCCGCCTCCGAGCAGCAGCCCGGCCCTTCCAAGGAGCTACCTCCACCACACGGCTCACGAGCCATCAGCCCGGAAGGTCCACAAGCTCGCTGGATCCCATCTTCCAGCGGGCTCTGGGAGAATCCCATCAGGCGATGAGCTTATTGAGCATTAGGCGTTGTCCTGACTTTCTACCAATCTTCAGAATTAGATGACTTGACTGCTCGAGGTTTTGGTCGTCGGCCATTACTCCACCATTGATCGTTGGTGGTTTAAGCGCACGCCCCCGGGCGTGTTTGCATTTGACACCTCGCATAACTTCGCCGTACAATGGTCAGCACCTCTGCCGTCAGTGTTCTTTCTCTCCCTATTTTGCCAGATTAGTCATAACATCACTTCATTGCTATAGTAAGATTCTGTACAAATTAGGGCTTCCGAAATGACGGCCACAGTGTGTCAGCGTTTATGAATTGCCATCCGAGCCGTGTGCACCTGCTGACCCCTGGGTGACAGCCTGGTGTCGGCGTCATGTCAGCGTTCGGCTCGTGGGTTGCCGTGCTCACCAAGTGGACGACAGCTTGCCAACAGTTTCAGCACTGAGCTCGTGAGCTGTCGCGACATGTCGCTTGATCCTGCTGATACCATGTCGGTATTTGGCGGCCGTTTGCTGGATTTATGACATCTGTACGTTCGGAAGTAGCAGTGACCCGTGCGAGAACTGCGATCCAAGTGGAGTTTGTTCCGGCGGCTGTCCCCGCTGGACGCGGGTGGTCTCGACCGAGCCAGACTTGCGACGTCAGACTACACAGACGAGCTGTCCCAATGGAGGGAGCCTGGCATCCCCGACTGTGTCACCAGCAGAGGCTGGCTCGGAGAACTCCAAGTCTGGGAAACCAGAGGTACGGGGTTCGATTCCCCTCGGTGCCCACCCTTCCTGCCAGGCAGGCGGCGCCACATAGCCCCAGCAGCTAAGTGCGTCGTAAAGCCCCAATGACGACGACGACGGACTCCAGGTCGTGAGCGGTGCGACGTGTCAGAATGGTACTTGCTCTTGTATCACTCTCGCGCGCGGCTTTGGGGTTTTAGAGTGATTAGATGGACCCGGGCGTGCACCTGCTGCCTTCTGTGTGATAGCCTGGCGTCAGTGCTGGCGTTCACGTCGTCGACGTCGCTCGTGTTTAGAGTCTGCTATGAGATCCAAGCATGAAGCTTACACCCTCTGTCATCGACAGGTAACAGTGTATCTCCGATGGAGTAATTGTTCGGACAACCTTCCTCGTCTGCTGTGTTAGTATGTATACATCGTTTCGGTCAGTAAGCCCTCCGGCCTACGGCGGGTGGGATTGAATCCTGTGAAGGACTGGATGATGTTTGGCTTTCAGCCGTGTACACGGCACAGTCAAAATTATCTTCTTGCGGTTGCTGGGCTTGGAAGCGGAATCTTCCAATGGTGAGTCCAGTACTCTACCAACTGAGCTAACCTGAAGGAAAGAAAGGAATGAACGAAGGTCCTTCCTGGTTAGCTCAGGTGGTAGAACACTGCACTCATAATTAGAAAATCCTGGTTCCAGTCTCAACAATGTCGAAGAGATTATTCGGACTGTGACGTGTACATGGCTGAAACCTGAACATCGTCCAGCCATTCCCAGAACTCAATAACGCCTGACATGGGCCGGAGTTATTAAGCCGAAACGTTGTGAGCATGCTAATAAACCAGACAAGGGCGATAGTCCGAACAATGATTCCATCCGTGATACCCGCGCCCCTTCCAATTTTCTTCCGTAAACCCCCTCGTGTCCCTTCCGCGGCATCGGCGAGTCCGTGGCGTCAGTTCACACATGCACCGACGCTGCCGTCTCAGTGTCGCCGGCCGCCGCCGCCGCCGCCGCCGTCGTCGTCACGGTCGGCACGTCCGCCGCGCGGCGCGCCGCCCAGACTCGACCCTTCCGCCGGGCGCCGCGCTCTGTTTACCGGTCGCTCCCCAGGGCACCGGTCGGCTGCCGGGCCGATACCGTATCGCGCGTCGGCCCGGCCGTGCAGCATTCCTGGCGACGGCGGCGGCGGCGGCGGAAGCGGCGGACATGCCGCCGCCGCCGCCACCACCGAACTTGCCGCGCATGGCCCGAGGTCACGGAGTTGCACGGCTCGCGCCGCGGCCGTGGCGGCGGCTCGCGCCCACGGTCGCGGTCCACCCGTCTCTCTGTCGTGTGGTCCACACCGCTTCTCCACTCTACGAGGTGAACCTTCGGGATCGATGTGCCTTCACGATGCGTGATTGTTAACGCGCCTGACTGGAAACCTCACTTCCTTCGCTGCGCAGGAAGCAATCCAGTTTCTATTTGCCCGGAAATAACTCTGCAATGGAAAATCGTCTCTGTATCCGAATACGCACCAGTTTAACGTACCGGATGATCCAATTGATGCCGGTAGACGCCCGCTACGTGCCGGCGTATCTGAGCAGACCAACAAGCACTTGATTGCGACGGCCAGACCCTGGGCGCTGCTGAACCGGCTTGGATGGCCCCATCGCCGTCGGCACGATGGCGCAGCCCTCACGCCAGCTTTACAACGGCCGAGGACAGCAGCGACAGCCGAGGGGGGCCTCCGGTGGCGCCGGCGCCCCCCGCCGGGCCCGGCACGCGGCCCGATAGCGCTGTATACGCGGCCGACGGCGCCCGCCACTCCGTCGCCGCCGGCGTCGCGCGTCCACGCCCGCCGCCTCGCAGCGTGCCGGGCGTCATGTCGCGGCCGTCACGTCACGTCACGCCGCGTCACGTCAGCCACAGGCGCGGCGGGCGCGAGCTGAGGCGCCGGCGCCGTGCAGCGGCGAGCCGGGCGGCTGCCTGGTGCGCCGGGTCGCGGCGGCGTGGCGTGGGCGTCGGCGGGGTGGCCGTTGTTCGTTGACAGATGGGGTTGTCAACTTACGGCGTGATCGAGGCGGTGACTACCCCTGGAGGCCCAGGCGGCGCATTTCGAATGTTGTTGCGATTTTGATGGGACCGCGTGGTGACCGGGGATGGTGGACACGTGCCGTCGCGAGTATTTATTTTTGGCCGTGGTTGTGATGGATTGGCCTATTTCTGCTGCCGTGAATCATTTGGCTCCTGTTGGTCACCAGTTTGGCTCCACGACCGGCCACCTCTCGCTAGACGATTTATTAAGGGGCATCGACCTAGGTGTGCTCGTCACAGCTACTCTCAGCTGACCAGAAAACAACACATATTTGGTGCTCGAGCAGCGGAGATGGGTTAAATTTTCGTTGATGAATACATTCCAGTCAGTAGGCTGTCCGTATGATAAGTGCTGCAGTTTCGGTCCTTGAACCTTCTAGAGAATGTTAATTCTGCTCCACAGTGCAAGTTCTTTCTGCAAATCCTTGGCAAGCATTGTGGGTGAATTGAAAGAGCTTGTTGATAGCACGTATTCGCGCATTATCTATTCTGTTATGTCGTCTGCAAAAGGTTTTGCTCTAAGGGTCCCCCAGACTTCATGAGCCTTACCTTCGCGTGATGGTCAGGATGTAGGAGCGGGAGGTGTCTCTGGTCGTCAAGTCTTCCGCCATCCATGCGCTGCGCCCCGACTGTTTCAAAGCCTTTGACTTTACTACAGAATTACTCGAGACCCTCTTTGGCACTGAGTGGATGCGAGAGTAGCCGCGAGCTCGGTCTACCGGTTATCAGTCGTCGGATGCCTGATTGGACGAGAGTAACCCTTTTTATAAATGCAAGACGTGGGGATGGTAAATAAACTGTCAACCATAAGTCATGCATTTGGGTCCCCAGATTGAGTGCCTGTTTGGTATTTCGGTGGCAACAAAATTACCTGTCAGCTGCTCCGTTAAAGATGAAAACGATCGAAAATATCCAGTGTGGATGTTCCCAACGGAAGCAAGATTACAAACCGGCCTGAATTGCAACGCAAGAACAGAAAAGCTTCAGCCAAACCGGGATCCAGTCCCCATGTTTTAAAAATATATATATTGGATAATGCATACGCAGTCATCATCAAAAAAACGTCTGCCATCAGGATTCTGCAGCCAAGCAATTCAGATCTTTCCGTCGTTGTTGGGTGGTGAATGACAGCAGCTTTGGCTCGCTGATGCGGAAATCGATTTACTGCGTCTATTCGTTGTTTCTTAATTGCCATCTTTCTTACCTATTTTAAGCCCTCCCTGATAGCCCGTAAAGACTTAACCGCGGTGCCATGATCCCGAACGGCGCATGGTATTACGTGTCACAGCCGGGCCGTGTCGTCCCGTGCCGTCCCGTGTCATGTCGTGCTGCGGCGCCAGGCCGTCCCGTGTGCGGATCGCGCCACTCAGCCCGGTCCGCCCGTCCCCCGGCAGGCCAGGGTCGCTTCGGACGCGTGTACACGGCCGTCAACAACAAGACCGGCGACCTGATGGCCATGAAGGAGATCCACCTGCAGCCCAACGACCACAAGACGATCCGCTCCGTGGCTGAGGAGCTCAAGATCCTCGAGGGCATCAAACCACAAGCACCTCGTCAAATACTACGGCGTTGAAATTCACAGGGTCAGTGAAAGCCGCCAGAGACGTTCTGCGGTACCCGGCCGCTTCGAGCGTGGTCACGAATGTCTGTATGCTGAGCTAGAGCAACGTTGTGTTTGCCACAGTTGTACAATTCTGCTACGATGGGCGTGCCTGCCGCGTGCCTGCGACGTCATCAGTGACTCGTTTGTCTTTGTGAGTGCTTTAATTGGATTAGGGGAGTAGACACACACGGGGTGCGTGGGCGAAGTCCAGTCGTCCACTGGCTCGTTTCACATCATGCTGCATGCATGCCGAGGAACGAATTAGTACGCCGAGGAACGAATTAGTATGCCGAGGAGCGGATTAGTATGCAAAGGGCGGATTAGTATAACGAGGAGTACATTAATATGACGAGTAGCGGATCAGTGTGCCGAGGAGTAGATTAGTATGCAGAGGAGCAGATAAGTATAACGAGGAGTAGATTAGTATGACGATAAGCGGATCAGTATGCCGAGGAGTAGATTAGTATAACGAGGAGTAGATAAGTATGACGAGGAGCGGATCAGTATGCCGAGGAGCGGATTAGTATGTCAAGGAGCGGTTTAGTATAACGAGGAACAAATCAGTATGCCGAGGAGCGGATTAGTGT
Source organism: Pollicipes pollicipes (assembly GCF_011947565.3). Classification (NCBI taxonomy): domain Eukaryota; kingdom Metazoa; phylum Arthropoda; class Thecostraca; order Pollicipedomorpha; family Pollicipedidae; genus Pollicipes; species Pollicipes pollicipes. The sequence goes on along the minus strand of NW_023596576.1, from coordinate 23,502,674 downwards.
GCCGAGGAGCGGATTAGTGTGCCGAGGAGCGGATCAGTATGCCGAGGAGCGGATCAGTATGCCGATGAGCGGATTAGTATGCCGAGGAGCGGATTAGTGTGCCGAGGGGCGGATCAGTATGCCGAGGAGCGGATTAGGATGTCAAGGAGCGGATTAGTATAACGAGGAGTAGATTAGTATGACGAGGGGCGGATCAGTATGGCGAGGAGCGGATTAGTATGCCGAGGAGCGGATTAGTATGCACAGGAGTAGATTAGTATAACGAGGAGCGGATCATTATGCCGATGAGCGGATTAGTATGCCGAGGTGCGGATTAGTATGCCGTGGGCGTCGCCGGCCCGCTTAAGGCCTCCGGCTGGCTGGCGGCCTTGGCGTATCGTGTGCATGCTGATCTGGTCCATGTGTTGATGTCAGCTGATTACGACGCCAGAACGCGAGCACCACACATGTAGTTTGGTGTCCCGCGTCCCGGTGTGTCATGTGAAACGGACATGTGAACGGGACACCGCGTTTGGTGTCCCGTTCACATGTCCGTCTCGCGTGTCCGGAGCCGCCGCTGAACAGTGCCGCGTGCCGGTGGGCGGCGCGGCCAGCGTCGTCGACGGCACCGCTCCAGCTGCGGCCCCCGGTGGACCTCGCGATGTGGCTCCCGGGAGAATGGGCGGGCTGAGCCGAGCCGAGGCGGCGAGGCGGCGGCCGGAAGCCGAGCCCTGCTCGGGATCGGTGCCGGCTGCTGGCCGGCGCTGACCGCTCGCTCCGGGCGCCGGACCTGCACCGGCGGCCCGTGTTTATGGCGCACTATCGATCTAATGAGGACCACACAGCGCCGTTTACGCTGGCAGCCCCGGGCCCACATATACAGGTGTTTCCTGTCGCCGCGCTCCTGGCGTGGTTTATTTCCGAAACACTTTAAATGGGGTTGAAAGCTTGGCGCCTCTCGTTAGTGGGCAGCCACTCAGCCAAGGATGCTGTGTTATATGCTGATATGTCGTCTGCAGTTTGTTTATATTGGATGGGGAATGATGAGAAGGCTGTTAGCCTTGCGCTGGGCTTGGAATACTGTGATGATATCTCATGTCGGTCTGGACGCTTAATGATGCATTGGTACCCAGGTCATTTGTGGCGCCTATCTGCATATAATAAGTAATCGGCGACATCAGGACCTACGCGGGCCATCCCCTTTTGCCACAATTCGAAGAAGCATCTAAACAATACTATCCATTATTATCCCCAGCGTGATGTCGGACGTCATCACGTTGGTGCGTATGCCAGCCATCCGTTCGTGGCATGCCATGAATCACCGGCCGTGCGCATCCAGACGCTCTCTCTGTTCTTCAACAGTTGAAGAACGGTCGAGGTTCGCCTGACCCGCGCTGCTGTCAGAGGAGAGGAGGGCATCTCCGCTGGCGCGCCGGCCGGCCAGCCGCCAGACAGCTGCGGCGCGGGCTGTGTGGGTGGGGCGCATCGCCAGAGTGGAGCGTGTCGTGTTCGGCCGGCCGGGGGTGACGTGTGCGTGGGTCGGGCATGGCTGGCCCCCCGCCGGCCCGGAGACGTTCGGCAGTCACCCCGCCAGCTGGCGGGCGCCGGCGACCGTCGCCGGACAGGCGTGTTTATCAACACCGCCCGCCTGCTGACAGGAGGAGATGTTCATCTTCATTGAGTTTTGCGGCGAGGGCACGCTGGAGAGCCTGTCGGCCTCGGTGGAGTCCGGACTGCCGGAGCACCTGATCCGACGCTACACCAAACAGCTGCTGTCGGCCGTCAGCTGCCTCCACTCCCACCACATCATCCACCGCGACATCAAGGGTCAGGTCCATTCCCCACCACATCATCCACCCCGACACCAAGGGGTCAGTGTCCACTCCCACCACATCATCCACCGCGACATCAAGGGTCAGTGTCCACTCTCGTCACCACCGTCCACCGCGACATCAAGGGTCATGTCCACTCCCACCACACCATCCACCACGACATCAAGGGTCAGTGTCCACGTCCGGTCACACCGTCCACCCCGACCGACATCAAGGTCAGTGTCCACTCCCACCACATCATCCACCGCGACACACAAGGTCAGTGTCCACTCGCGTCACAACCAGTCCCACCGCGACATCAAGGGTCAGTGTCCACTCCCACCACATCATCCACCGCGACACCAAGGGTCAGTGTCCTCCACCACATCATCCAACGCGACATCAAGGGTCAGTGTCCACTCCCCAACATCCACCCGCGACATCTAGGGTCAGTGTCCATTCCCACCACATCATCCACCGCGACACCAGGGTCAGTGTCCACTCCCACCACATCATCCACCGCGACATCAAGGGTCAGTGTCCACTCCCACACATCATCCACCGCGACATCAAGGGTCAGTGTCCACTCCCACCACATCATCCACCGCGACATCAAGGGTCAGTGTCCACTCCGGTCACACCGTCCACCGACATCAAGGGTCAGTGTCCACCCACCACATCATCCACCGCGACACCAAGGGTCAGTGTCCACTCCACACCATCCACCGCGACATCAAGGGTCAGTGTCCACTCCACACCGTCCACCGCGACATCAAGGGTCAGTGTCCACTCCCACCACATCATCCACCGCGACACCAAGGGTCAGTGTCCACTCCCACCGTCCACCGCGACATCAAGGGTCAGTGTCCACTCCCATACATCATCCACCGCGACATCAAGGGTAAGTGTCCATCCCACCACATCATCCATCGCGACATCAAGGGTCAGTGTCCACTCCGTCACAGTCCACCCCGACATCAAGGGTCAGTGTCCACTCCCACCACATCATCCACCGCGACACCAAGGGTCAGTGTCCACTCTCGTCACACCGTCCACCGCGACGTCAAGGGTCAGTGTCCACTCTCGTCACACCGTCCACCGCGACATCAAGGTTCAGGTCCACTCCCACCACATCATCCACCGCGACATCAAGGGTCAGTGTCCACTACGGTCACACCGTCCACCCCGACATCAAGGGTCAGTGTCCACTCCCACCACATCATCCACCGCGACACCAAGGGTCAGTGTCCACTCTCGTCACACTGTCCACCGCGACATCAAGGGTCAGTGTCCACTCCCACCACATCATCCACCACGACACCAAGGGGCAGTGTCCACTCCCACCACATCATCCACCGCGACATCAAGGGTCAGTGTCCACTCCCACCACATCATCCACCGCGACACCAAGGGTCAGTGTCCACTCCCACGACATCATCCACCGCGACGCCAAGGGTCAGTGTCCACCCCCGTTACATTGTCCACGGCGACATCAAGGGTCAGTCCACTCCCACCACATCATCCACCGCGGTATCGAGGGTCAGTGTCCACTCCGTCAAATCGTCCACCGCGACATCAAGGGTCAGTGTCCCACTCCCACCACATCATCCACCGCGACATCAAGGGTCAGTGTCCACTCTCGTCACACCGTTCACCGCGACATCGGGGTCATTGTACGCTAGGGTGTCTCGAAATCACACCCTTTCGAAGGAGTATGGGTGCTCAGTGCTTGTCTAGTTCTTCGGTTCAGGGCGAGTTCAGTAGTGCCATTTCATCAACGTTCATGTATGTTTGAGGGGTGCGCAAAAAGCTCAGAGTTCGGAAGTATAAAAAATGTTTGCCCGTATGGGGCCTGGGGAGCGCTGCAAAAAGGACATTAACATCGACATGGACGTTTTTTTCTAAAAATCTTCAAACAGAGGATAGAGGGGTAAAAATATCTAAAGTCACTTTAACCTCTCTGTGTGACCTCGACCAACAGAAAATCCTCTGTGTGACCTCGACCAACAGAAAATGAAATGGCAAGCCAAGGTAACTAAAACTATGTGTGCCAGACAAACCTTAGCGTTGCATCGTTACTCCGTTAAATGCTTGTTATGAACACAAGCTGTATGTCGCCACGCATCGAACTGTGTCCGGCGCTTGCTTATCAGAACTGGTGACCTTTTACCGGTGGGCTTCCGCATCCTGCAGAAGCTACTGCAGATGATCCTGGTCACCGGCTACGGTGCCTGCGATCTCAATCTCAGTCATTGGCACACATTTCTCAGCAACGGCACTAGAAACCTGTTGTGCGTCGCTCAAAATCACTGTGAAGCGAACGACGGTCGTTCGCTTCCCGTTGGTCAATTTAGCCACCGGCTAATATCGGCTAACACCAGCTTACTCACCGACTAACATCGATCTGAATAAGCTGGAATACCAGCCAAGGGGATTCATCTACCATATCTGGCAATCGAGTGTTCCAGTTGACCAGCGGCGCAACGTCCTCAAAATAATTCGGCACTGGTGAATGGCAATAGCGTCGGTCACACGTCGTTGACGGTCGGTCGTCGGTGGCCAGACAACAGCGTCGAAGCCATGGCTACCTTTTTATTATCGCGGTCACCACCCGAAACCAGACAGAACTCCAAAAGGTCACGTGGTGACACATGGCAGCCGACGGTGCTCCTACCACGGGACTGTTAACCGCCCGGTAGTGCGCAGGGCTTGGTACAGCTTCAGGTCTGCCCTAAAGGCATCAGCAGACGGTGCTCCTACCACGGGACTGTTTACCGTCTGGTAGTGCACAGGGCTTGGTACAGCTTCAGGTCTGCCTTAAGGGCATCAGCGGACGGTGTACCCGCATGACTGTCTGCAACCGGTGCCGGCTGACGCCCCTAGGAGTGACCTGAAACCTAACCAGGACCTGCTGCACCACCGCCCGGCTGACAGGCCCGCGGCTTGAGCAGCGTTGGCCGGGTTGCGTCTCCATTTGAGGCTCGGAACGGTTAGTTCTGTCTGATTCCGGGTGGCATCAGCGATAATGAAGAAAGCAGCCGTAGCTTTGACGCTGTTCGTCCACGCCGATGATGAATGCGTTTGAAAATGCTACACACTCACCAACTCGAGAGCAAGCGTTGTTGGAGTTGGGAGATTAGTTCTCTTGGCTAATTTTCCACTTATTCATAACAGTATGGGCCGGTGGCTAAGCAAGCCAACCGCTGCATTGTAAACCGACCACGGCTACCCGTCTTATCATGCTTTTGACCGGTGGCCAAACGTTATAAAAGACTTCACCAGAGAGATATGCAAATGATTGAGAACTTCATAGCCATTTTAGCTGGTGACAGGGATCATTTGCAGTGACTTCTGCAAGAGGTGAGAGTCCACCGGTGGAAGATGAGCACATTTCAAAACTGTGCACCGGACACACTTTGAAGTGTACCGATGTACACTCTGTGTTTATTGCGTTTATTCTACTGAGTAACGATGTAACATAAAGATCTGCTTGGCACGTGCAATACTATTTCATATAGCTGACATTTTCTGTTCTGTTCGTCGAGGTCGAACAGGGAACTGAACGGCTAAAGTCATGAAGATGTTAAAAAGGGATCATATCTGCCCCTACACGCACGCACGCACGCACGCACGCACGCACGCACGCACGCACGCACGCACGCACGCACGCACGCACGCACGCACGCACCGCACGCACGACGCACGCACACGCACACGCACACGCACACGCGCACGCACACGCACACGCACACGCACACGCACACGCACACGCACACGCACACGCACACGCACACACACACACATACACACACACACACACACACACACACACACACACACACACACACACACACACACACACACACACACACACACACACACACACACACACACACACACCATCGAGCCATTATGATCGCAAAGATTTGTTTCATGCCCATTTCGACGCAGCTTAAAATATTTCCGGTTTTAAGCATTGCTGCTTCCCCCTTCACATATTCCCTTTGGCAGAAGTGACCCACCAACTGGATGCTTATGTCTGGCTGGTCCCCTTAAAACGAAAATAGCTGAGAACTGTTGAACTTTAAGCCCTCTGCACGCATCCCTACACATGCATGAATTTCAACAAAAATCGCACCAATGAACTCGCCTGGAAGCTGAGAACCAGACAAGCCCTGAGCACCAAGTTTTCCAAGAAGTGTTATTCTAGTACACTCTAGTGTACACTCCCGTCACACCATCCACCACAGCAGGCGGGTCATTGTTCATCTCCATTCGCACTACTTTCTACCGCTCTCACCATATACGCAATGGCATTGATATCAAGATAGTAACACCCGCCATACGAATGGGCGGTCATAGATGTAGGGCGTTATTTGCGGCTGTGCCCGCCAGCACATTAGTACACACGGGAAATTTATTAATCACCAATCAGTTGAGCCATTAGCATGCTAAATATCGAATGTTGCGATGCACCTCAAGCTACCAGAAAGATAGATGACGGTGTTTCCGAAATATTTTCTCGCTCGCTGTTATAAAGTTTTCTACCGTTCATATGTGTCTGGGCGTAAGATGTCTTTGTAGCATTTGGCGTTCTTTTGCAATAGCTGATGATCTGTAGCATGCACTTAGAATGTCCTCTCCGTCGCCACTACTTAGCGACGAATCATCGACTGCCTGCCAGCGACCGCCGGTGTTATCGATGTTCTGCTGTTGCCGGGTCACTTCTCGATGCAGAGCGTTCGCAGGAGACGTGTTTACCTCCAGAGTCGAGTTACGGTGAAGGCTAAACCGAGGTCGACCCGTGTTCGCCCCTGTTCCGACGGAGACACCCCGAGGCCCGGCATGTGGTCTCCTCTGTTCCGATGGAGACACTCCGAGGCCCGGCACGTGGCCGCCCCTGTTCCGACGGAGACACTCTGAGGCCCGGCACGTGGTCGCCTCTGTTCCGATGGAGACACCCGAGGCCCGGCCCGTGCTCGCCCTGTTCCGACGGAGACACCCCGAGGCCCGGCACGTGGTCGCCCCTGCTCCGACGGAGATACCCCGAGGCCCGACACGTGGTCGCCCCTGTTCCGATGGAGACACTCCGAGGCCCGGCACGTGGTCGCCCCCTGTTCCGACGGAGACACCCCGAGGCGCGGCACGTGGTCGCCTCTGGCCAGTTGGCGTGCCCTGCTGTGGGGTGGAGGCCCCGTGCCCGGGCGGCGGCGTGCCGTGTTGCGGCCGATGTCAGTCGTGGCCTGCCGCCGACCTCCGCTGACCCGGCCTTATTGTGACGCCGGGCTGATGCACGGGCTGCCGGCGGCGGCCGCGAGCTCACGCGCCAGCGCCGGCGCCCCCGACCGACACACGCCGCCGCCGCGCCGGCCGCATATAGCGCACCCGGCCGCCGCCACTTGGCGGCTATTTCCGGGCCGCGTCGCCACTGGTATGCCGGCAAAGAAATTGGGGCTTCAACAGATCTGTGAGCGATGCCGGGGCCGCGCCGATGGCCCGGCTAATAGCGGCCGGCCGTCCATCATGGACGGCGTGGCGGCGGACGCGACGCCCACCGTCGGGCACGTGCGGACCGCCGGCCGCCGGCCGCCGGCGCCGCCCACCACCGCAGGTCACGTGACGCCCGGCGGCCGGGCTCCGCCGCGCTGCCGTAGGCGGCCGGGCCGCGGCAGGGCGGCCCGAAGTGGAGCCTCTTGCACATGCCAGGCGACTCGGAGAGTGTGAAGTCATCGGGAGGTTTCTACGCGGTGACCTCGTGCACGCAAGCGTGCAAGGTCGCTCGAACGGGCCCGCTGACAAGCGGCGACCCGTCTCGCTGAACCCGTCGGCCCGGCATTGACCGAGGACCTTTGCGGAGGCGCCGCGCGCATGGCTGGCGCTGATTGACACGTGCTTGGGTGACGGAGTCCCCGAGAGCTCGGCTGACGTGTGTGACGCGCTACAACGCGTTCCGGGCGCGACGCCGCAGCACGCTGCCAACCGTGGAGGTTGCGGCGCCGTCGCCGACGGTCCCCTGGGATCGACGTTTACTAATCCTTCCGCGATCGCGCTTAGTGCTTGGCAGGGGCGCTGCTCCGGAACCAGTGCACGCTGTGTGATGCGTTACAGACATTCCTCGCCCTCCTCTGCACGACTCTGTTCAATGGCAAAAATGTCGTTGAGCAGCCATGTTTATGCAGTTTCCCCTGTCGTAAACCTCCATGTGTTTGCTCAGCTTCTGAATGTTGTGCTTATAAACCATCTTGCATGTTGAAGCGGGCAATAATCACCACCCTGTGCTCGCTGTACCGCGGGCGTTTTTGCGGGAAGAACAGCCACCGAGTGATCTCGGTGCTCTGGCCAATGTATGACGCCTCTGGGAGCCGCCTCCTCCACCCCTGTCGCCCGCCGGCGGTCACATCCGCCTCACCCGGCCTGGTAACCGGCCGCCGCGTTGTGGGCGTTTTTCTGCGCGATAAGTCAGCGCCGGCTTCATCACTCGAGCGGGCCAGCCGTCGCTGTTTACACAAGCGCGCTATGTGTCGGCGAGCGGAATGAGCGATGCCTGTTTGGCCGGCCGTTTCGGGCCAAAGTAGCGGCGCTGCGATGGCCGGTGAGTCAGCGCGCCCGTTCGGCGACAGGTCGGGCCGGCGCCACGGGCTGAATTCCTCGGCCTGGTCAGCCGTCTCGCCTGATGGGTGCGACGACAGCTGCGCCACTCCCGCCCCCTGGCGCCCCCCCCCCCCCCCCCTGGTCGGTCGTCTCGATTGATGGGTGCGATGACAGCTGCGCCACTCCCGCCCCCTGCGCCCCCCCCCCCCCCCATGGTCGCCCGTCTCGCCTGATGGGTGCGACGATATCTGCGCTTCTCCCGCCTGCTGGCTCCCCCCCCCTCACTCCCGTCCCCTGACACCCCCCCCCCCTCCCGCGACGACAGCTGCGCCACTCCCGCCCCCTGGCGCCCCCCCGCGACGACAGCTGCGCCCCCCCCCCTGGTCGGCGGTCTCTCCTGATGGGTGCGACGACAGCTGCGCCACTCCCGCCCCCTGGCGCCCCCCCCCCCTCGCGCTCCGCGCGCGAGCCCCGGCCCTCGTCAGCGAGTCGGCGGCCCGGCAGTGAGATTGCGGTGTGTTCTGCTCGTGGTACTCAGTGCTCGGCGGTCGGCGGTATGTTACGCGGCTCGGCGGCTGGCTTGGAGTACCCTTGGCTGGCACTTTACAGCCCGGACGCGAAGGCCGCGTGCGGTGGCGGCGGAGGTCGTAATAAAACGTGAATGATGTCCCAATGCGTTCTCACCTCCGAAGCTGTTGGCTTCTGGTAGATATTAATGAAGATGTTTGGTGCGGGCATGTGGCTGTGGATTACTCATCTGCAGTGTGTTGGAGGCGCTACAGTGGCCCTGACGGATCACGGCCGGATGCTCATCATTCGTCATGTGTCGCTGGAGTGTTAATGACTCGCTGGGATTTGCCGGCTACAACAAATTGCTGGCATTGTAAGGAATGTTTTTTACGCCGTGACGAGTGGCAGTTGCAATGAGGTCATCGCAACGTAAACTTGTCTGTGTCTATAATTTGCATGTTACGTAATACGATGTTCGGGTTACTCCGATGCTTTGTTTATCGAACCCTTTTTTGCGTCGGTTGTAGCCTGCTAATGCACGCCATTTGTGTCCACCAGCTAACAGCCTCCTTTGAAGCATTTGTTTCTGAAGCACGGCAAAGAGTCAAAGCCTTGGGGTCGACATTGGGGGTTTATGAAACACTGTTAGCTGCATGTCTGCAGTTGACGTGTGGCCCCGACAGTGTAAGGCCGCGCAGCTGGTGCAAAATCTGAGGTGATGCAAATAATGTCCTAGGGTATTTCTCATCTTCCAAATATCTCGTCCACCTTGCATGCCGTTCGGCCGGCGGCCCCAGATTCTGACGGAGGCCATCGGAGCGGGGCGCCACCCCGCCTGCGTCGCCGCCGGGGCAGCTCTGCCTTCTGCCCGTCCGACCCCAGGTCCAGCTTCGCCCCCGTCCCGGCTGACCGTGGCCCGCCTTCCGCAGGCGCCAACGTGTTTCTGACGGACGAGTGCCGTCGCCTGAAGCTGGGCGACTTCGGCTGCTCAGTGAAGATCGTGGCGCACACCACCATGCAAGGCGAGGTCAAGGGCCTGGTCGGCACGCCCGGTACGTGCGCCGGCGCCGGCCGGGAGGTGGACCGCCACGGCCGGGTACACCCCGTGTGCTGTCTGTCCCATCCCTGGCGCGTGGGTGGGACTCAGATTGCTGTTTAGTTTCGATTCATCGGAATCAACGCAGGGCCCGGTGTACGAGACGAGGGGTTGATTCTGATTCCTACTGTCTGGCTGGGTGGGGAGGAGGGGGAGAAACACAATTTTAAGGGTACTCCGATTCTGTTGACAAAGTCGTGGTTTGATCTCGGATTAGTTTTGAATGTGCTGAATTCGGATGATGGTAATCTCCAAGACAACGTGGCCTTAAGGTTACCCGCAAGTCTACGCGGGATAAGGGAATGTTCAATGAACTAGTTAGTGTTGAAATTAGACTATCTGGTGTTTCATTATCTACCAGCGTAAGTCTAGCGCGCCGCGAACGGTGGTACCGAGAGAAGACGGCTGCACCAGTCGTCTCGCCCCCTGTCTGGGTCCGTGTTCAGTAACTGTCAGCCCGTGCCGGCGGCTGTGTTCGCGGCCAGCCGCAGGACGGCTGCACCGGTGACGTGTGCGCGGGCCGGCTGTTGCAGCGTTCATGGCGCCCGAGGTGTACACCCGCTCGAGCGGCGAGGGCCAGGGCCGCGCCGCCGACATCTGGTCCCTGGCCTGCTGCGTCGTCGAGATGGCCACGGGGAAGGTGAGTGCCGGGGCGCGCGGTGTGCTGGTCCAGCGTCTCTGATGTCGCGCCGGGTGCCTCTAGACCTGTCGGAACAGCGCAGTGTCTGCCGCACGTTTGAGGTGCCGCTGGGTCGGGCGCGACGCTCCCTGCGCAGTGTTTCACGTTCGCTGGCCGTATGAGTCGATCAGGTGCAAAGGGAGTGTGTTGACTGAAATAGACAGAGCTTGTTCGTTGTTGGGTACTCCGGGTCCGCGGCAGAGCAGGGTTTGACGCGCCCGTCGGATGAGTCGTTATGCTGTCACTGCGCGCCGGTTTCCTCGGTCGTCTCGCTGAGGCGCTGAGCTGGACAGCACAGCCGAGCCTGAGTCGGCGCGGACAGTATCCGGGCCTGCCAGGGCGGTCGGCTGAGCTGCCGGCCCGCCCCGCCGTGCTGACGAGTCCACCGTCCACAGCGGCCGTTCCCTGAGCTGGAGGACACGTACCAGATCATGTTCCGCGTGGGCATGGGCGGCTCGCCGTCCCTGCCCGACAAGCTCTCGGAGGAGGGCCGTCAGTTCCTCGAGCTCTGCTTCGTGCACGACCCCAAGAAGCGCGCGCAGGCCCACCGGCTGGAAGACCACCCGTTCGTGAAGGTGAGCTCCTGCAGTTGTCCAGCGACACCCAGCTCCCCATGTATCAAGGTGTGGTGGAGACATCCGGCGGTTATCAGATCGTTCCTGCTTGTCGGTTGACAACACATGCAGTGACGGTTTGTTTCTGCACTAATGGCCAGTTGTTGGTGGAACTGTGAACTCACGGGTGGCCAGGCTGGTCACGGACCGTGCTCGAGGTTAAGGAGGCCGTGCGTTGCTAGACCTTCGTGATCACTCAAGGCTGATGGGGCATGCGCTTTGCACTATCGGTCAGTCCCATGGCGCCGCGCCTTCTGTGCTCCCATCGCCCCACCGCATACGATTTGGCGTGATGTTGGCCTAGCGTCCTTCCCACTACGGGGATGTTACAGCACTGCTGTACGCCGTGTCACCCCCGCCCCCTCCTTCTGTAGACTTTAACCCTCTGTAATTTGTGGGTTTTCTGCCAGTCATCTTCCTTTATCCGATCATTATGCGTATTGGCAGACGCGAGAAAAGCCTCAAGCGTTGTCAAAGCGTCCGCGTTTCAAGCACAAACAAGATGCAACACGCCTCCTTGCGCCACAGGTGGAGTCGGACGGCGACGAGTACCTGAGCTCGCTGCCGCAGTCACTCATGTCCGGCTTCGTGCGGCCCGGCGTCACGTGATGTCGGCCCGGCCGGCTCCTCGGCGGCGGAGGTGGCCAGGTGGCGCGTCCGGCCAGTGGCGGCTGACGGGCGCATGGTGGGCGCACGCGCCGGCAGCTCACGCGTCGGCTGCTGGCGCAACCGTTGCGCAGACGGCGTCCGCGTTTGGGTGGCGCGTGTTTACTCAGTAGTGGGCACCCGCGCTGGGCGGGTCAGCTCGAGTGGCCAGTGTGGGTGATGCTGACATGGAGGCGGGCTCGGTGGGGCGCGGCTAGTTGTCCATTTTACCTCTGTGACGTCACGTCACCTCTGTGACGTGTGCAGTCCACCTTTGTTATCCCTATATTGTTTATCAGGTCCGGCGTGGCGCATGCCCGGGGTTATGAGGGTATCGACTAGTCCGCGCCCTCGGGAAGTGCGCGCTACTTGGCAGTCGGCCGTCGGCCACTGCACGGCGGGCATCAGCCAGTGGACGCGCATCAAGCTGACGGCTGTGACGGAGGCGTCGTTGTAGCTTCTGACGTGCAGCATCGCGGCGATGCCGTGTGTTTTACGCAATAGTCACTCGCGGATGAGGACCGAGTGTAGCGAACCCCACGCGAGTGTGATCGGGTTTTACGTATCCTGCGATGTCGTCCCGGCGTCCGCGCCCGCCTGCCCACAGCGTTTGGATTGTTATAGCCGTCGTTGTCAGTGTGTCGGCCTGCTGGTATGGAACTCCGGCTATTGCCGCGCCCGCGCGTGCCGATGCACTCGGGGGGTGGCACGGAAGTGGCCCACCAATACATATATACCTACACCACCGTCGGCTGTGTGTTCGGCTCAGGCCCGCGTGTGGCCGGCGCTGACGCCTGCTCCGCCGCTTTTGGCGGAGGGGTGGCGACATATCGACCACGCGCTAAGGCACGGGAGGCTTCATGCCCTCCGGGTATTGAACACGCGGGATGGGATTAGGGACTGTGAGCTGTCAGTTGTGACGAATGGTCTGCCAAGGGAAAGCTATGTCTGAATGCTTCCACCTGCGTCCATGCTGCGCCAAAAATAAGACAGTTAATTTCTTTTCAGAGCCGATTTGTGAAAGGTGCTTTCAAGTTAAGTCAGGGTGGAACTCGAGCATATTTTTGAAAAGTACAACATCGAAAACCACTTAGCAGAACACATCATAACTAATTTCGGTGTGAGAATCCTGTGGACGTGAGAAAACGGGAAACTTCTTTTGTGATCCACTGCTGCTGTCCGAGTGAAGGGGCAGTACCATTCATTAACAAACATGACGTTTCTCAAAGAAAATGGCTGTGTGTGCCCAAAAGTTGCTGGACAGTGCATTCAGGGTTGAATGCGTTCAGTGTGTTCAGTCAGGATTGACGACGCAGGCACGTCTTCATCCTGATGAAGATGCGCATGCATCCATGCATCGTAAGCGCATTAGCTTGACATCGGTCAAGCGCGAACGCCGTCCAAATTCCCTTGTGCTTCCAACGGGCCCTCAGGAATGGCCAGGCGTGTATCACAGGGTCAGGTTCAGGAGCGTCGCACGTGCGGAAAGAGGCTGTAATAAGGGCCGTGTTGCCTCGGTGGTCGCATGGCTATATATACCGTCACCGTCAAGGGGTGGTTTCCTTTCAGTTGAGAGAGGAGGCCTCACCCCTCCCCCGCCCCTCTCGTCAATTTGGGCTCCAACTTGCGGAGAGTTGCCCAGATCTTGAGAGAAACCTGTTTGGTGGCATATTTTGGGGGAAGGTTGGGTCATTTTTCACTGTTCAACCCCTCCCCCACTCGTTTTGTGGAACTATGCCTCTGGCTACGATCGTGCTGTCCACACAATCCCTGCACCAGTGCCCCAGCCCTGTTGTTGCTCCGGTTCTGCCGCGTAGGGATGATGACTCGCCGTAGGTCAGAACTCCCGGTCTCCAAAATGAAGTGATGTATATGGGTGTCGATAGTGTAGTGGTTAACGCACCTGCGTTAACCACCACGCCACACGTCTGGAAAACCAGAGGTGCAGGGTTCCATCCGCCGAAATGCTCGTCCTTCCTGCCGTAGTGGGAGGCAGGCGGCCCCATATAGCCTCAGCAGCTGAGTGCATCGTAAAAGCCCCAATGGCGTACACGCAGTGGTGTACCCCGCAGAGCCCGGGCAGGTTTCGAATTCTCCCAGCTACACGAAAACCGAGCCTAAAAATACACGGATTCTTGGTTTTGCGGTATGGGTCCATGGTCCGTCCTTCCTCCTCCACCTCGTCTTCCGCCCCGTCTAACAGGCCTTGACGCATCATGGGCCGTTTTTCCGACGAATGGAGCATTTTCCCGTTTTTGCATCCTTCAAATAGTTTTGGCCCTTGGTTATGGACAAATGTGAATGGAACAAGCACCATCAGCCAGCCACAGTATCCCTTTAGCAAAGAAGTAGCCATCGTGCGCCATCGTGCCTCCGTCGTCATGACAACATTTTGCTTGGCGCCAGGTTAGTCAAAGACCAGTATTATTCGCTGGCGCGCGTTGGCTCGAATGAGTGCTGCGTTAGGCCGCGGTGGGAGGTAGTTCTTCCTCGGTAAATGTTTCGTGTTCCTCCGTTATGAAAAGTGGCATTTATGTTGAGGTTAATTTGTTATTTTGAATCTCGTGCGTATGCATTTGTGCCCCAGCGTTTTTTGCCGAGACAAATTACAGCCTTTGTGCCGCTATTGAAGTTTACAATTCCTTCAATTCTGCATCTCAAGCAGATGCATGATGGGGAATACACTGTTGCCACTTTTGTGAAATGCGTACCTTCATAGAAAGCCTGAAGTGACTATTGATTTCAATCTGAGGCATTATGGTGTGCTTATACACACTACCATTATTTGGAATGGATGTGCAGATGTTATACCCTGCAAAATGCAGCAAATAATTTAGCATGGTCCATGGTAAAGGAAATTTCATGCAAGGGCTTTGTTCATAAATTCAAGTGCAGATTTTGTTTGAAGCTTGAGGTAGGTTGATTTTGGTTGGTATATTATGAGCACAGATGACTAGGGTATCCATGTTAATTGGTGTTGTTACCTGTATTCCATTGTGTTTTGATTTGCTTTACTTCATGTGTCTACAGTGTAATGATTCTGCATTGCCCCTCTCTTTGCTCTTAAATATCTTGGCACATTGGTTGACTGTGCCAACAGTAACTGATTGTTTCAGCCCAAATGGTTCTCCTGCTCATAAAGCATGTTGATGAGGTACAATTTTTGTATGAGACAAGCACATCAGAGACATTGGATGAAACAATACCAGTTGTTACTGCAATCTTCAATGGCAGACTTAAAGTGCAAAGGCTTTGTGCAGGTAAGGAAAAGTGTTTACTTTCAATGTCTTTAATAGCATCTGTGTTTTGATCATGTAAAAGCATATTGTTTAAGCAGTACCAGGTACTTTTTTGAGCTGGCTTTGAATGTTCATATTGGCTAGAACTTCACTAAAACAATAGTAATAACATTATTCCTCAGAGAAAACAAATTAGGAGAATGGAGAAATAGATTGGTTTATATTTTGGCAACATGCCTTTATTGAAACAATAGCAGAAGTGAATTCAGAGTTGCCTGTAGATTATGCTACTCGATTTGGCAGGCTTGTTATTGAAACAATAAGTCACACTTTTATAAGACACCAAAATTCTGGGGACTAAGCAAGAAGTGATTGCCAGATGTTACCACGGCACAATGTATATCTAAAAATTAGAATACGCGAAAATACGTGCACGTGCAAAACAAATTCAAGGAAACAGGCACCACACATCGCGCTTCATTCAAATGTGCAAGCGAGTTGAAGTAAGCAGGCATCCCATATCGCGCATCAATTATACATGCAAGCAATTTCAATTGAACAAGCATTGCGCATCGCGTGCCAGGCATCGCTTACACATGTAAATAATTTGAAGCTAGCACACACACGCATAAAGACACATCACGTTCGCGTAATGGGCCGTGATGAGCCCCGTACGTTAAGATTTGGTCGTCTAATTTTTAGTAAGAATATACTCACTAATATTTCTGTCTGGGTGGTTCTGTGCTCTGCAGATGACTTTGAGTCGTAAAAGGGGCATAGAGTCCATACCGTTCTTGATTTCAGGCTGAGTGTGTTTTGCCAGAAAATGGTCACCAAACTGAGTATTCCCTTTTTTGGTTTTAGCGTCTCGCAGGTGTTCATCATGTCAAACGAATGGGGCGCCTGGGCTCCCCGACATAGAGTATGCCTCTCCCATGTTTTTCACACAGTTTGCACCTGATTTCGTAAACCACGTCTTTTGCGTGCAAGCCCCTCAAAACCCAGACCTGCATAATGACATCTATTGCCACCCGGGCACTTAGGCTTCCGAGATTTGAGGAATATAGCCGTATTCGCGGGATAAGGTTATTACTACTGTGTTCTCGATGTGAATAATGCTGTTCACGAATGCCCTGAAAAGCTTTCGCAATTTCGGCTAGAACTTGTAGCATTTGATGGGATGTACTGTGTACATTTTTTGCTTGTGATTGGGACAGTGCAGGAAGCCACATTCACGGGCGTTGGGGGGCTGCACATCACTACAAAAGCTATGCCTGCAGCATCAACAGACAAGCACACACAGAGCTTCGCTCTTCTCCGTGCATCGCGCCACCTCTGCGAGCTTGCCGTGTCCGCGGCCCGCCCCACCCGGCCCGACTCTGCCGACAGAGCTGGCCGAGCTACGGGAGCATGGCATCGCGCTGCCGCCGGAGATGGTCGGTCTCACGCCCGACCAGGTGGAGGAGCTGAAGCTGATGGACGCGCAGGCCGACGTCTGCGTGCCCTCCGGCGGGTACGAGCCGTGCGCCGACCCGATCGGACGCCGGAACGGCCGCGCGCCCAAGGAGAACATGCGTGAGGTGTTGCGCAAAACCATGGCCGAGGCCGAAGCCATCGTGAGCAAGGTACGGCGCCGGATGGGACTGTCGGGTGAGATAGGGGCTGACTAGCTCTGCACGGGTAATGACAATGAAGGAAATAGTAGGTCACATTTCATCCCAACGTCTTTACTGGGCGCCAGTCTGTCTAAGCACGGCTTTATGTGCTCAGGTATTCATGCAGTTAAAAGGCTCAAAGTAAACCTTTTTAAAGCATTCTTTGCAAAGTCGCGTCCGCCTTTGTTGCTTCCCTACTTCATGTGACATCTGCTGTCACATGTTCACCTGACACTCCACGCCGTTACCCTGCCGTCCCAACGGCACACTTACAGTGGCCAACGCCCTGACTTCGTTCCAGAGCCAGGCGAAGGCCGGCGTGTGCTTGACGGAGAGGATGGTGGGCGAGGCGCTGTCTCTGCTGAAGGGAGCTGTCATGATCGTCTACCCCATGGGCCTGCCACCCTACGATCCCGTCCGCATGGAGCTGGAGAATCGGGAAGATCTGAGCGGGACACAGGCTTCCCAGCAGGTAAGACCATTTGAACTCACCTCCAAGACTCATGCTGCACTCGAAGTGGCATAATGATGCTGGTATGTTGCACTTGCAAATTCGCGCGTTTACATTAGAGCGCAAACGGATCTGCGCAGCAGCTTTGTAAGCGTGCAGTTCAGAGCACGGGCGGCGCCCGTGCGCCCAGCTGCCCAACTGATGGCGTGATGCCATCATGTCACCATCATCGCACGTCATCATGCGATGGCTTGGGGAGCGCCGTCGTCCCCGGTGTGGCGGCGCTTACCTGACGGCCCGCCGTGGACGCCAGGTGATGGACCCGGTACTGGCGCAGCTATGGTTCTCTGGCAAGGAAATGCTTCGAGGCAAGAAGCTGTCCGATTACGTCGGCAAAAACGAGAAGACAAAGCTGGTGGTCAAAATACAGAAGAAAGGTGGGCATTGGAGCAGCTGTGTGACAACAACGAATGAAAAGGCTGATGCCCGCTCGTGTTGGCAAAAATGTCACCCAGCCGGCTGAACGGTCTCATGTGTTTCGATCTCATGATGTTCTTGGGCCTCAGGCGCATGGGCTGCGAGGGGTCATGCGGCGCAGACCTGTTTGCTATTGGTGACATAAACATTCCCAATGCTTGAGTTATTTTGTTATTTCGTAGTCGTAGTTGAACCAGACTGCATTTCATGTGCCCGTGTCAGCTCTCCCCGGCCTCGCCATGATTATATTCGTGTCCTTCTAATGAATCTGTTTAAGTACTTATTTTTGAGGAACTAATCCTTGCTTTGGACGAGCAGCAGCTGCTTATTATGCCGATTGTTGATCAGTTTAGAGGCACGTTCTAGAAGTGCTGGTAGTGAACGCGAGGAATACTTCGCCTGCCGAAGAATGCTGATGATGCCAGATGCAATCCAGCTGCACCATCATTTCCTCACCATTGCGGGGGACGGGGCAGGCGTCCCCCGTTATTGACCGCGCCTGTACTGGAAGTGCGTAGTGGACTGGTGGTGGTCCTGTGCGCTGCCGACAGGTCAGGGAGCGCCCGGCCGGGAGCCGCTCATGACCGAGGAGGAGCAGAAGCGGCTGATGGCGGCCGAGTACCGGCGGCAGGAGGAGATCAAGGTCAGTTGCCTGCTGGGCTCAGGGGTCAGGGGCTCCCGGTCAGGCGCGGTCAGGCCTGTCGTTTCAGGTGGCCGGAGGATGGTCGTCGCCGCCGCCGGACGTCCGCTGCTGCCGTGCTCGTGGCGGGGTCGGTCTGCGGCAGCGCAGCGGCTACGGTCGCCACACACCGGGCTCAACACTCGGGTGAGTGTGCTGCGTTGTTTGTCGCTCGTAGGAGAACACAGGCGGAACTCTTCAGCTCATGTACTGTTGGTATCGTATTGCCTTCGGACGTTTGATGAAAAAGTTTACGCCATGATCGAACTGACGTTCACAAGCGAATCGTAAACAGGACGGGCTTCGCTCACAGGAAACCCGTTCAAAGCGCATTAGATGACTAGTGAGCATGCGGGTACGTGCGAGAACTTCAGGAAACAGAATATTATGTACATTGCGCGCGGGTATCACAGTTCACAAAGACGTGTGCCATACCTCCCATTGACCGTAAGACCGCATTCCGGTTCAGCAGCTCATAGATCTGCTGATACCAGTGGCATGCATGAGTTCAACTTCTAAATATTCTGATGAACAATCCACATAGTTTAGGTGCAAATAAAGCAGTGCGATTTCCATTTTACTACCACCGGTGGGCTGTTCACAGCACACCACAGTGTCTGTATGTCACCGACGCTGTTGGTCGCTAATACTGTACGCGTCCTGCCTGCTCCGCGCTGTTATGGGCCCGTTTTGTCCGTGGACATCAGCGTGAGGGCAGGAAAGAGCACACGCTTCTTGGAATGATCCACGTCTCCACGCGCTGTAAGCAGAGGTCTGCCTGATAACGTCGCGTATCACCGAGTACAAGCAGGGTGACACACGGGGCCGGCCAAGGGCCGATGAAGTGCGCGCTGTGCGTTATTTGCGAGGCCGATGTCGGCTTTGAAGGCGAGCTTCGCTTCTGAAACGGAACTTCGACCTATCAGAAACAGCGTTAGTCGTGACCAGTCGGTGCACGCAATTATAGTGGGCGTGCCCCGAATGCCGGAAGGTCGAACGCATTCTAAACCGTCGACGGTATGCTAAAACAACCTAGCGCTAGCAAAACTAACGATACGTTGTCTCCAACGACCACCAGAGGCGCCAGTGTCGACTTTGTACTGCCTGCCGTCGCCGCTCAAAGGGCTAGTCTCTGTCTGCCGGGGACTCCTCCATCCCGCGCGAACATTAAATGAGGCACGAGGGCGCGCAAACTAAGGCACAAAATGCACTGTAGGAAGGTCGCGCGGCGGGGTGCAGATGCATCACAGATAGGTTGCCAGTGAACGCGACCGAGTTTTCCGGACGCTGCGGGCGGCGGAGGAGACCGATCCGACCCCAGGCGTCCGACTGCCGGTGCTGGTCAGCCGGTCGGCCGCTGGTGCTGCTCAGCCTGTCGGCCGCTGGTGCTGCCCGGGCCGCCGCAGTGCTCCGACCCGCTCCTACTTGCTGATGTCGATGTCGGTCGCCATGGAGACGGTCACTTCCGGCGGCAGCATGGCCAGTCTGAAACGAAGTGGGCGGTCTGTCCCGCGCCCTGCTCACTTGCCTGAAGAATGAGCACATCTGATAAAGGACTGCGCGGTGTCAACTACTGACCGCAGTGACTTCGATGCGTTGTGTACATGCTGACACGTTACGTCCGCGGTCGGGTGCTGTTTTAAGTTACATGCTGTCGGCATGAGCACCGAGCGCTGAGCAATCGAAGCTAGACACGACTGACGGGAGCGGGCGGCGGCGTGCGCCGGGGCGGCAGACGCCACTCACTTGTCGTCCTCGCCGGGTATGGGCAATTGCGGGCAGGAGCGCTTGCAGCAGTCGCAGTGGCAGTACAGGAGCGTGCCGATGGAGATGAGCAGCGCAAGCGACGGCACCACGGCCGCCATCACCAGCGCGTACATCACCTGCCCGTGGTCGTACTGGAATATGACCAGGTCCTGCTGCTGGCCGCTCGGATAGCAGGGGAATGGGCCTAGCCGGAGCTTGGTGTCGTTGACCGTCTCGGCGCTGACTTTCTTCACGCCGAGCACGCTGCGGAAGAACTCGGTGCAGTTGAGCTGTGGTGGGTAGCCGCAGCCCTGGATGTTGATGCGCAGCGGGGCTTCGCTATCGGCCCATATCTGCTCGCCGTAGCCTTCCGGGTCGGCGACAAACTGGCGGTACGGCACGCTTGAGACGCTCGTCCACAGCTGGACGCAGTAGGTGAGCGGGGCGGTGCAGCCCTCGCTGCAGGACGTCCAGTTGCAGGCCGAGAGCTGCTCACCCACGCGCACCTGGCTCAGCTTGCAGGCCGCCGGCTCCTCCGGAAAGTCGGCCGAAAGCGTCGAGATGGCCGGGTCGAACACGAACGGTACCAGAAACAGCAGCGCGAAGAACGAGAAGATGGCCACCACGCTCATAACGAGCGTGACGTAGTAGCGCAGGCGCGCCAGCGGGTGCGGCTTCTTCTTGGGCATGGTGGCAGCGGGCGGCGAGGCGCACACTAGACGTGACGCCGAGACATGCGCGGAGCCGCGGGACCGCCCAGCAGGCGCGTACGCAGAACGGAAGCGAGTGGGAGGGGCAGGGACGAGACCAGGCGCCCGCGGCAGACAGGCGAGCGCGGCGCACGACAGGCAAAAGTCGGCTCGGGGAGGAGCGGCGAGGAAAGCGAGCGGGCGAGGCGGACAGAGGCGATGACGTCACTCGTCCTCCAGGCTGAGCAGGTTGGCGGACTCTTCCCCGGGGCTGGCACTTCTGTATGGTCGCCGGGCGCTGTGTCAGAGGCTGTCCAGATTGGGCTTCTCTGCAACAGACCGCGCCGTGTCAGAGACTGCTCCAAGTTGAGCCGCCTGCCAGAGATAGAGACATGTCGGAAGCAGGCTATGTCTGGCTTGCCCGCCGCATAATTTTTGTTCTAGTGCCGGACCTCTGTAGAACAAACTACCAGGCAGAAACGTCCAAGCTGTGCTCTGCAACAAACTGCTGTGTCATAAGCCAGCCAGGGAAGTGGAAATTCACTTCAACATCATGCTATGTCAATTTTCTCTGAAATGCATCGTTGCGTGTCAGGAGCTGTAAAAGTTAGGCTTCCCTGCAACTGGCTGCGCCGTGTCAGAGGCTGTCCAGCTCGGTGGTCTGAAAGAGGCTGGGTTGCGTTAGAGGCTCTCGAAGCGAGGATTCTTCATGGGTTGATGCGGTTGTACAAATCGCCGCTCGGTAACAGGCGCGCCTGGCTCCGAGACAATTCGAGTTGTGCCGGCTGTGAAGCGACGAAGCTTCGCCGGCGACCCGTGCTGCGATCAAAGGCTGAAATTTTAAGGCGCCATTAGTTGGTATGCAACCATTCATTATGCCAGCAGTGTTTGCAGCGATGCATAGTTATGGAACGTAGTAATTGCATCGTTGATGCTGCAAGACACGCTGCATGGGTGGTGCGAAATTCTTACCCATGTAGTGAATGTGGTGTTGCATTTAGGCTCATTGCATGTGTCCATGCCGCAGATGTGCTTAATATTTATGATAATAAAGATTAGGCGATAGGTTGATGATGATATGTGCATTGTCCGTGATTCGGAAACGAATTATTGCGGTGTGGTTTATCGAAAATGAAAGCTTCTGGATGCAGTGAATTTGCAGGAATGCTTTAACTCTTCTACATTAAATGAACTTTGCTGTAATATGTTATCGTACGTCATCACGGCTGAGCTATATCTTGCCTTTTGGTACTGAGGCAACATTCCGTACGTTACAATTTCGTGGTCGCCGTAGCTGCAGCAAATTACGGTTTAATAAACAAGTTTGCGTGAGTGGACAAAACATTGCGGGGTAATCCGTTTTTAAAGCAAGCGCTTATGCTGAATGCTGCCAACATTTGTACCATATATGGAATGTCGTGACTGCTTTTTCACTAAAAAGGTTAAAACAAAGATCATCAACAAGTTATCAGGCATTAAGTGCGGCAGTCGTCCAAACCGGCGTTGCTATGCATCTTGAATGCAACCGCCTCATTTCTGAGCAAACGGCCCTTACAGTGAGCTCTGAACGTTATGAAGGAAGTGCATCGGGTCAAAGCGCGGGACCAAACTCAGGCAGAAGCCGTGCCAAGTGCCAGCCACGCTCATGGCTCGCCAGGGCGGGCGGGCGCCGTGCGGGGCGGGCCGCTGGAGGGCGGCCGGTGCCGTCCCGGAGTCGGGGGCAGCTCTGGCGGCCGGACGGCGCCGGTCGATGCGCGAGCCCGCCGTCAGTGGACGGTACGGGCTGTGACCTTGCCAGGCGGTGCGCGTGAGATAGAGAGGCAGAGATAGAGAGACAGAAGAGAGGCAGGGACCCGGTAGGGTCGGAGCAGACCCGTGCTGGCCGAGACATGAGGGTACTGTACTTGGTCACGGCGCGCGTAGCTTCGCCGGCTCTTTACCTCCGTCGCCATCTTGCTTGTGACACGGCTTACAGAAAAACAGACCGAACTCGTTGACGCCGACCGTCTTGCCGCACAGGCAGAGGCAGAAGCAGGAGAACAGGAGGAGGCAGCTGGGCACGGCCGAGGCCATCACCAGCTGGCTCACGGTCGCCTGGCGGTCGTAATCCGTGATCACGTAGTTGGTGGCGTGCGGCGTGATGAAGCACGGGTAGACGGCCGGATGCATGCCCTCGGAGCCGTCCCTGCCCTTATGCGCCAGCCAGGTAGTGCACTCCTTGCGCAGCGTGTTGACGCAGCCCAGCACGTTGATCATGACCTTGGTGCGGTTGAAGATCTCCACCGTCTTCTCGCTGGGCAGGAACGACTGGTCTTCGAATAGCGGCTCCTCGTTGCGCTCTAGCACGCCCAGCATCTGCTTGTAGTTGGTGATCTGGCGGAAGCTGGGCGCGTCCATGAGTGTGCCGTTCAGACAGTCCTCCGCCTCCATCTCGGTGGCAGAGACGTTGCGGATGCGCGTGCAGTACATGGAGAGCGGCTTTTGTTGGTCGGTCCAGATGCGCGTGCCGTTGGAGAAGGCGGAGCGGCAGCGGCCCCAGTGGAAGAGATCGGGCGTCACCACGGCCATGTTGCCCATGTCCAGGTTGGAGCAGCGGTCCACGCACGTGGGGTTTTCCAGCTTCTTGCAGTTGCCGGTGGAGCACTCGTAGATTCCGTTCAGCGCGTTGCACGTGTATCGCGTGCAGACGTGGATTTCCTTTTCCTGCGTACCGTCCGGCTTGGTGCCCCTGCAGTCGCGGATGGCGGTGATGTTGCGGCAGAGTGACGTCATCTCCGTCTTGATGTCATCAGCCTTGTTCTTGATCGGCTTGCAATCCATGAAGCGGTCTAGCGCGTCGCACTGGCCCGTCTTGTCCTCGCCTTCCGAGCAGATGAACTGCTGCGTTTGGTTGTACTCTTGTGCCGAGCAGAATGTGGCACGCACCGGGTCACAGTCCCGAAATGACACCGCGCTGCCCTCCCGCCGCACCTTGGCGTGGATGATGGCGCAGGTGGAGCCGCCCTTCGATATGCACCACTCACCGCACGACAGCACCGAGCAGTTGGTGCTGTTCCGCATGTTTTCCAGCGTAGTGCAGACGACTGGCGTCGACTCGAACTCGGCGTCCAGCGTCTGCTTGCTGGGCGACACGACGATGACGCTCAGGTAGAGCAGCGCCACCCCCGACAGGATGGACACCAGCTGGCACAGGCAGATACAGTTGCACAGCCGCTTCTCCAGGCCATTCTGGTCCAAGCCGCCGGTGGGCGGCGGCGGCTCGTGCTTCTTCTTCCCCATCGCGCGGCAGCGGCTACCGACAGTGCGTCCCCGGGCGCCGTCACTAGCGCCGCTCGCTGCTTCCGTCACCGGTGGCCTGTCGCTGGCACGGTCACCGCGTCACTGGTGCGGCTCGTCACCGGCGCGGTCGCGGGTCACTGGCGCCTCGTCACCGGCCGGCGGTCGGCGCCGCCCGTCGCCCGGCATTGATCGGGTCGCGGTCCGCTTGGGCGGCCGTTGTCATGGCGACGGTGGCGCCGCGGCGTCCGGCGGCCGCCTTCGAAACCATCGACCGTTTGCTCGGCTGTCCCGGCAGGAGCTCGTCGATGACGTCTTTGTTTCTGTCGTCTGTGGCGCTTCAGGGTCAGGCCGAGATTGGTGCTTTGGTCGGAGGTCAGGTGTGTCGAGGCCCTCCTTGGGTAAAACTGCCACGCGTGGCGCTGGGCTGTGCTTATGACATCGCAGAGCCATGTGCCCTGTTTGAGCGGTTTTCAATGACGGGACTTACTTTCAAGGGAGTGTCTTTCCGGAAGCGCTCACTGTCGTCTGTCTTCCTTCCTATCCTTGGCTTCCAGCCTGGTGATATCGATTCGCTGCTGTTGTCACTATTTGATTAGCAACACATTTTATTATTGCGTGACCTTCATGGGCTGGGACTTCGACAATTTGCCTCAGAGCAGTGAATATGTCAATTTTCAGCTTGAAGGACATTGTCGAATGTGGCAGCGCCTGTTTGTAGTTGGATCCCGCCGGGTGTCAGTTTTGCGAAGGCTCATGCTGTCTTCACGCTGCATAACTCGGCGGCAGTTGAGCCCGCCAGCCGTGGGCGAAGGGGACTTGTATGGAATCCCATACGTATCTTGCGACAGATATGTTGCGGACGGGATATTTGACCAGAAGTGGTCATCCTGGGGCGATGCAAACGGAGTACCGAAAGCTTAGCGGCCGTGCATTCATCGCGTTACGCATTTGCGGCCGCTTTCAATCCTTCTGGTTACGCGCTGGTTACACTTTGCATCCCCCTTCCCTCCCCTGTTGAGTCTGTGTTGAGGGTAACGGCGCCAAAAAGCAGCGTCGCTTCGGTCCGTTATTTGACCAGATGTGAAAACTTAACGGACGCGTTCCCTGACACGAAAGAAAACAAACAGCGTCCGGCTTTAAGGCGTGGATTTGTCTTCAATATTTTAGTAAGATACACAGCCACACTTAATCGTAACGTTTTGCGGCCGAAAGCCTCACATTATTCGTATGTTACGCTTCCGGTGCGTTTCATCGCCGCGCTCCATCCCGCTCCATGCGTGAGGTAATTTGTGGATGGCCCTTCGGTGGCCTTACTGGGTACCCGGCAAGCCAGAGGTTCGGGGTTCGATTCCCCGCGGTGCGCGCCCTTGTTGCCAGGGTGAGAGGCAGGCGACGCCATGTAGCCTCAGCTGTTGAGTGCGGTATGAAGCCCCAAGGACCAACCTGAAACGGTTGGCGCGCTGCTGCTAGGGGCCGATTGATGGCGGCACTCCCACCCAAACTTCCCGGTATGCCACATCAAATCGTCCAGTCGTGATGCCAAGCGAAGTAACGAACAGCGGCGATTTACGAAGCGCTCTTTATCGGACGCTGGTATGCATTCTGACGCCCGGAACGTCAATCAGCTTATCGTGCGGTCTCCGGTGTCCGCTGCGTTTATGCCACTAGGCTCGCTCACCTCACAAAAGTTAGTGATAGCGAAGATCGAAAAATCAGGATTATTTAAAATTCAATCTGTTGTAAAAAAGTCAATTATGGTAAACAGTTAAACTCAAATATTACCGCCAATAACACGAGCATCAATATTGATTAATCAATAAAGCTCGATGACTTTTCAGGCGCCTTTTCAACAACCGGCAGTTCTATGGCATCAAATGCACCGGGTATATCGATGGACGAACGCGCGCCGTAAAGGCGGTCCGTAAATCACGGCCCGTGATTGGCCGGCTCGTTGACATACGCGCTCGGGCTGCCGCCGTCGGGCCGCCGGGGCCGACCGGCTCGGTCCGACCACCTGCGTAATCCCCGGCGGCAGCTGCTGGGGAGGGGGCCATCGTGACGCCTGGTCTGCGTGAGCGGGCGAGAGAGCCCTGTCGAAGTTTGTCTGCGCCGATGGACATGCCCCGACCGCCTAACGACGCTCGTGGTACGGCATTGCTAGGAGTTTTTCATCCCTCAACAAGCAGGTTTTGGTGTTTATGCCCGGCGTTTGTTTAAAATAGTCTGGTCAACCAGGCCCCGGATCTCGCTCATTGCGTAGCGACTGCATATTTTAGATCGGACATCCATTTCACGTGGTCCTACAAAAGTTGTTGCGGGCACCAGATGGCTGTTTAGCACCAAAATGCTGTTCTAACACCTATGTGACGACGTGGCACCATCCCTGGGAACGCCACTATTTTGATGTTTCTGGTAAGATCGAAGTCAAGTTTTCTGGTACAATCGAAGTAAGGTGTCAGAAAATGAGAGAGGTGCGGAATACAGCAATTCAGGCACCGTATATCGTAATTATTAAATTCAAGGTTAAGCTGGATATCCGGTAACATTCTGCATAATTACAGCATTGCAGGTGCCAGGCCCAGTAAACAGCGACAGCTCGGTATGCAGGTGCCAGACAAAAATCAGGTGCCAAATAAGGCTTTTCATGAGTGCAATGCGAATAATCCATGTTTTGATCCGCGCGTATGTGGCGCATATTGTCATTCTATGGTGAAAACACCCTCTTCCAATAAGCATGTGCCGTTAGAGCACGACAACGTCGTGCAGATTGCGCATGGTGTGCCCTGTAAGCATGGCAGCATGCTAAGCAACCTACGGCTGTCGAAACTTCCACCGTTGTCTCCCGATATGTAAACGACTTGGCTTCGTCCTACGGCGCCCAGGATATGTATCTTAACATGCAGATTGTTCACTCGGCAAACTGGCAACACGCAATCGCTGACACCGTTGTGCACGTTTTTCGATGAGCCTTAGCCCAGCCCACCCTTCACGAGGTCCTCATCATTAAAAAAAAAACTGTTGGATAGCCTTAACAAGGCCCCCCGCCCCCTTACGGCAGACCGCGAAGCAGCCACCTCTGTCACCACCGGCCGATTCTGTAGCATGTAATGTCTATCCGGCCCTCTTCGTGTGCGGGTACCGGTCAGCGGCCGAAAATCGGAGCAGACGAGTCTACTGAGCCCGGCGTTGACCGAGGTGCTGCGACAGCTGCGAGGTACTAGGGGACTTGCTGTGCCCCCCCTCCCCTCACCCCTCCGTCTTTCTGGGACCAGTCCGTCGATTTGGCCTATTCAGAGTGAAATTGATAGCCCGGGCTCTGGGCCTCACAATCAGAGCATTGGGCATCCTACTGCCTCGAACGTCACCGCTGGTGTCTTGGGTCAGGGGTGGTCAAAACATTTCGATCAATTTACGATTACGTATAAGCTGTACGTGAAAAGTATATGTAGATATGCATGCGAACATGAGTATTTCCAGGTAGTAGTCAAAGCAATGCACTGGTGTGCCAACCCATTCGCAAATGCCTAGCCTATGACAAAGTTGACCCAAACTGGCTTCGTAAACTAGGTGTAGCGTTAGCACGCCTCTAGTGCTTTATGTGTGATATATATTAAGAACAATATAAGTACAATCACTCCAGATCACGTGAAAACATCCATGGCATCATGTTTCACTGCTGCATTATGCATATGGCGAAGAACGTGATCGACCTAGGATAGCCTAGCACTATGCCGAAGAAGCATGGATTGACCTCTGTTGACCTGGTGCAACTTGACTTAAGGCATTGCCACAGTGAGGTCACTGCATGCTGGGCAACGCGAGGGAGACGACTGAGTCCTCAAAATTTGGTACCTACGATAGCGCGGAGCACGTCATTTTGATATGACCTAGTATAATTAAGATAGCCAGATTTTGACACGGAGATGTAGCTCGTAGGTTAATGGTCTACGAACTGTCTTTGCCTTATCCTGCAGCTTGTTAAGGACCAACGCGTCATGCAGCGCCCATTATGATCCATGATAACGTGCGACCATCTAACCGCAGCATCCAAATAATCACTTTGTCTCAACCACTACGCGCCTGAATTAACACACGACAATCAAAAGAACCCTGATGCTGAGCTTGTAGTTGCGAAGGAATGTAGAGATGTTGAGCCTGTAGACATGCCATCCTTTACACTCCTTGAACCACATTGTTGTCGAATCAAGGCTCCGCCTAGATGTCAAGAAATACTCCTGCCTCTTTCGTGTGTGGCTGAAGAAGTTTTCGTGTCACAAATTGACCTGACAGTCGATAGGCTCATCTGACAGCACATTGAAAGCCCTGGCTCATCTCGCCGTCGCCTTGACCTGGGCTGTCCCGGTGCGTCTCGCCTTCGCCTATACCTTGGGCGTCGTCGGGGCTTGGATCAGCTGTGTCCTCTCGATGCCATATATACAGTAACTGCCGCCATCCGGTCTGGACTGATCTCGGTTCTCTGCCCTCTGTTCTCTGGGCGGCGTGCAGTCGGTGATCATCCCGCCTTGGCCAATCTCAGTTCAGCTCTCGATGTTGTGCAGACGACGTCCCTCTCACTTAGGCAGTTCGCAACCTTCTGCATGTCGCGCAGACGGTAACCATCCAGTATAGATCTGTCTTGGTCGTCCTCTCGATGTCGTGTAGACGGTACCCATCTCACCAGGGCTGATCGTGTCCTCTTGGTGCCGTGCAGGGGGTCATCAGCCTGTCTCGATTAACCTTGGTCTTCCTGTCATCTTCGAGCCAGCCTTTCGGTGTTTTCTTGCTCTCAATGTCACGCAGCCCGTGGCCGTCTGATCATCCCGCCGCACGAGCGGCCCGGCCACTTCCGTCTAGACACCACCATAACCCAGGTGTTGGCGTGGGGTGGAGATCGAGATCGAGAGGGCTGTGCTTGGAGCGATCCCAGGTACCTATGCGATCGCATGGTGGTGGTGCGGGGGCGGGAGAAGGGGAGTACACCACGCCATGGGATTCATTTTTACAGTGGAGGGTGCGCACTCGAAAGTAGCGCGGATTGCGAGCCTTGCAGGCAGCACACAGTGCATCACCCTTGTGTCTGTCATGGTGCAGCTGATCTTAACATGGTGGGCACAAGCTGGTATGGTGAAGCGAGGAGCAGTCCTCGCGAAGAGTGGCAGTGACTGAGAGTGTGACGCCACAAACAGACGGTCGGGGCCGGTTGATGCCAGCCACTGGCAAATGCCGGCCGGTGCGTGCAATCAATCGGATGAGCGCGTGCGCTGCAGGTGCAGCGCGGTCAGACACCAGATGTGGGCCGGCACAGTGCGGTGACGGCCGTGACGGCCGGTGACATCCGGCCGACGGCCACGCCCGTGACCGAGGCGGGGCGGCGTGCGGCGGGTGCGGGCGTACCTGCGGCTGCCCGGGTCAGGTCAGGTCGGGGCAGGTGGCCGCGCGGCGGCGGCGGGGCCCGGACTGGCGCCGGCCGCCGGTCGCGATCGATGGCAGGCGCGCGCCGCCCGGCGCCGCCGCCGGCGCCGCCCCGCCGCTGCCACCGCCTTCGCCGGCCCGGCTATTCAATATGGCCGAGCCCTACGGACGCCAGGTGAGTGTGCGACGGTCCGGCGCCGACCGGCACGGTCGCCGACCGCGTGCGGAGGCGACCCCACAGACGGCGTCATCCCCGCCATTTGGGTCGGCTCGGTGCTCCGTCGGCGACCCCTCCCCGGCTCAGCTGCGTTCCGCCGGCTGCCCCGCCCCCAGCCCCCTCCAGGTTCTGTTTGTTGTGACTCCCATCTGTGGGCACCCCACACTCGGGGGAGGGTGCGGCTGCCCGATAGACCACTGGCCGCTGGGGAATGCTCCGTTTTGCGATGGTTTGGCTCACACATGAATGCTTTGGCGATGACTGGATTCGTGCAAAAGCAACGTCGCAGCATTCGCTGCCCTCCACATTCGTTGTCTGTGGACTTTGTTTTTGTTACCTGGTGGAGCCCGAGGTTTGGTGCATCTTCCATCCACATTCTGTTGAACGAGATTTGTTCTCGTGGCGAATATCACAACACACCTCGGATAGCAGACGGAAGGGTCTAACATCGCTGAGACTGCGGCATTAGCTCCCGTCCGGCGGTATCACGTGGTCAATGTGCCGGGCGTGGTGCGCCACCGCACCGCGGTCGGCACCCATGAGGAACTGCGCACTGGAACTGCTCTGAATATGCTGAGTATGGCGGGGCTGCTTCTCGCCGTGTGCCGATACCAGCCAGGGCCGTTTTGTCAGCACCTCACTGGCACTCGACTGGGCTCTCGGGACCAGATTCCTCCGTCGGACTGATCGATGTGAGGCCCGATCGGGCTCTCGAAGGCTCGGGAGAACCGCGACGACGTTAACTGAGGGAGTTGCCGCTGGTGTGGCCGCCCCTGTCGTTGGTTCGGCTGCCCGAGCAGTGGACGGAGCAGCAGCAGTGTACTTAGGGTGGCCGGTGTGCGATAGGGTTGGCACAGAGATCGGGAAGGACTATTCCCGCTTGTATTCCCGCTGTTGGCCCTGGAGTTTCGGATAGTCAGAGTACAGGAAATACCCTGTCGCCTGGAACTCGTCAATGGTTATCGGATCGGCTGCTGGAAGGTTCATGGGCATAGGAGGTGGGCTGGGCCCGAGGCTGTGCGCGCGAACTTGCCCCGTTTTCAGAGCTCCAGAAACGTCCAAAATTCGCAGATATGTGCGCGTTGGAACGTTTGTGGGCGATGTTTCGCCGGATGCTGTGGCGCATCGCTTCTCTGTGCTGCGGAACAGTCTCTTACCGGCGGATGAACGGCCAGCGCCCACGGGCTCCACGCCCTCTCACGCGTCGTGATGCGGCGCAGCCAAGGCCGTTTGTGGGCCAAGACTGGAGGCCGTTCGTGAGCGGTCGTGAACAGATCATACTTGGCCGAACTCCGTCTCAGGGGCATCGTGAGTGAGGGATGAGGCAACGAGGGCGCCCTGGACGCCCTGGTGCCTTGTGTCCCCCCCCCCCTTCCGTCGGGAACGGTCCAAGTATACTAGTGGCTTGGCCTCCCAGATCCACGATTTCGCTTCCTTCAGCAGGTCTTGCCCCCTCCTCTCCCCCCCCCCCCACACCTTGTTCTTCCTCCGTGGCGTTCGAGTCGCGGCGACGCCTCCACCCCGTCTGAGCCGCTCTCCTTTCATGCGGGATAGTTTCCAAATGGCTTCTGATTGGCCGATAATCTCATTTTCGACTGGTGTTTCCGTCCGAATGGGCTCTCGAAACGCGGGCTACGCTGTAGGAGCGTGTACAGCGAGCACCCGCGGCTGACTGTGCTGCCGATAGTGGCCGCCGCTCGTTGACGGCCTGAATGACGACTCATGCGCCTGGCTGTGTAATGGCCACTCGCCCCCAACAATGCAAACCCGACGAATAGGCCTCTTCATGCTTCGACCAGAGTTCAACGATCCCTAGAAGCGCTGCAAAGCAATATGAGCGCAGATACGTCAGCTTTAAGTCAGTTAATTCCATACATTGCCATAGGGCTGATGGTAAACTTTCACGACTAGTGTGGCGTTCCCCTCGCATTCCCTGGACACCATGTTTCACAAATACGCAAATTATTAGCACGCATCGCTGGTTACCGCAGCTCACTTTTGGCTCTCGCTCACCTTGTCAGCATCGCTCACCCTTTTGATTCGTTTGGCAATCTAAAAACAAATATGTTTAGCGATGATTAGGCAACATGTTATTACGTCCATTAGCAGTTCCACTCACACGCGTACTATGGGTTCGTTCCGTCCAGTACGACGGTGTATGACATCGTACTGCCTTGGGTCTGCTCCACCAAGAAATTTGTCGGAACGAGAAAGATTGCCATCGTTTGATTTCAGGTTTTAGTATGTATACATACATACATATGTAATATATATATATATATATATATATATATATATATATATATATATATATATATGCGATTCTGTCATAGGGATCCAGAATATCAGGTTGTCACTACCGACGTAAGTTTATTTTGTGAAGTCGGGCACTGCGCTGTTTGTGACGGTCATCTGCGCCTTTCCGTGATCAGGGTCTGCGGAGGGCCTCTCGCGAGAGCTGCTGGATAGCGCGCGGAACTGGGAGCAAGTTCGCAACTTCGCCAGCTCAAAGCTGCCCATGCTTCGTTGTGTCGTCGTTTCATCGAACTGGTGTCATTGCACCGATTACACCATTGCAGAACCTCTGACCAGATAATGATGGAGGAGGGTGCGCAAACGTCGGTAGCAGGGGCACGGCCAGACTTTTCTTAACAGGAGAGGGTCGGGCGGGTGGTGAGGGGCAGAGCTCGGTGAAAGCGCATCATGCCGATTTTAGCTTTCTGTCAGGAGCTAATCTATAGTGAAAACGAAAAATTGGGCCCTATGGGTAGGGGGAGTCCAAATTTTCCCTTTAGCCAGGGCCCGGAGCTGGCAAAACAGGTTGGGTGGTGTAAATGCCTGTGGAAGGGCCACAGTTGGACTGAATTAACAACGCTGAAGATCCCAACAAAGAAGCGCGCGCATGGCACACGCAAGACACAGAAAAGTAATTTCTTCCACTATCGATAGGCACTAATCCCGCTGAATCGTTAAACACGACAACGTTGCAATTAACATGGTAGGCTATGATAAGTCGAAGCCCGTGATTGCGCGGTGCCCTGGGGGGAGCTCTGTAAGGACAGGTGATCCTAGCGATGAATGACACGGAAAAGCCGCGCGCGTGACATACGCAAGTCACAGAAAAGTATTTCTTCCACTATCGATAGGCACTAATCCGCTGAATCGTTAAACACGACAACGTTGCAATTAACATGGTAGGCTATGATAAGTCGAAGCCCGTGATTGCG
>NW_023596576.1:23459105-23468678 GCF_011947565.3 Pollicipes pollicipes | reverse complement strand
TGTTTGTTGGTAGCACGTGGTCCGAGCCCCTCGTGGCCATGATAAGTCGAAGCCTGTGATTGCGCGGTGCCCTGAGGGGAGCTCTGGAAGGACAGGCGGTCCGAGCGAGGAATAACTAATGGTGGGCACTCATGTAAAGCAGGTCGCGTGTGACCCCTGAACCCTGATGGGAGTGTTTGCCAGCACAAACGGTGACGTGCCCGAAGAGAACGGGCTTATGGTTGTAATACCGTGGGCGTGGAGCCGCTTAGGCAGGTATAAATGTGTGGTGTGCCAACAAATGCTGAGTGGAAGACGACGAGGAATAGTGTCGCGTCACTGGTACGGATAAATAATGGTGGTATCCTAATGGGGGATGGTTGATTGCAGTGGATAATAGTGAAGGGTCATATGCTGGCAGATCGGGCTTATGAGTAGACCGGGAAGGGCACAAGGTGGCTGGTGCGCGCCGGTGGTCACGGACCTTGGTGGGCGTGTGACGGCTCGCTCAGTACCTTCAGCTCACGGGATCGCGAGCCTCGTGAGTGCGCGCGTCGGTAGTCACGGACCTTGGTGGGCGTGTGACGGCTCGCTCAGTACCTTCAGCCCACGAGGCCGCGGGCTTCATGAGTGCGTGCGCCTGTGGTCACGGACCTTGGTGGACGTGTGACGGCTCGCTCAGTACCTTCAGCTCACGGGGCCGCAAGCCTTGTGAGTGCGCGCGCCGGTGGTCACGGACCTTGGTGGGCGTGTGACGGCTCACTCAGTACCTTCAGCTCACGGGGCCGCGAGCCCCGTGAGTGCGCGCGCCGGTGGTCACGGACCTTGGTGGGCGTGTGACGGCTCGCTCAGTACCTTCAGCTCACGAGGCCGCGGGCTTCATGAGTGCGTGCGCCTGTGGTCACGGACCTTGGTGGGCGTGTGACGGCTCGCTCAGTACCTTCAGCTTACGAGGCCGCGAGCCTCGTGAGTGCGCTCGCCGGTGGTCACGGACCTTGGTGGGCGTGTGACGGCTCACTCAGTACCTTCAGCTTACGGGGCCGCGAGCCTCGTGAGTGCGCGCTCCGGTGGTCACGGACCTTGGTGGGCGTGTGATGGCTCACTCAGTACCTTCAGCTCACGGGACCGCGAGCCTCGTCAGTGCGTGCGCTGTGACGCTGTGCAAATATGTGGAAACGTCCAGAAAGTCGGTCACAGTTTCTGAAACGTCTCGTTGCCATACAACGTCGTACTTCCATTAAACGGTGTTACACGATAGTCTCACACACGTGCCAGTTGAGGGCTGTGAGCCGCCGGCCTGTGGCCTCCTTATCACGGTTCGTGGAAAGCCTTCGCAATACACACTGAGACTGAAGTGCACCGTCTGGTACCGTCTTTCGTCATCTGGTTTTTCACCATTCCTACCATCTTGTTTAACCATCATTCAGATGAAATTACGGAGTTGCCAAGGACACGTTTTCAGTTCTTCCTCTACATTTAGCTTTCGATGTTTTTCCACTGCTGTGGCAGATAAACGCATGCTTCATTGCCACTGCCAATCGATAAGGATTGAAGTCGACAGCTGGGAAGCAGTCTATTTCGCTGCTTTCGCTACTCGATTGGCCCATGGGTGTTGACATAAGTTATGTAATACGTACTGGGAAGGAAGTATGACACTTCATCAATTACAAGGTTTTTGCGGACCCCGACTAATATGAGTCTTCTTCACAGCTACTTCTGAACCACATCTTTTCTCTTCCAAGAATAAACATGATAATGTTCCAGATATGGGACACGGCTGCCAGCTGCAGGGTTCATATCAAACTACTGCGTTGATTTCCCGAGAATGTTGACCAGTAGCTAACCGCATACAAATATTGTTTATCATGAGCGCGTAGCACTGTTTGACCATTACATCAAACTCTACTGAACATGAAACAGACTCTCCTACAGTTGGTAGTCAAAAAGACAATGCAAACACACGGTCCAAGAGCCTAGAGGCATTTGAAGCTCTCCTTGTGCTCCACAAACCGATTTGACGACTTTCCCGGAACCCTTTCGCATCGATAGCGGGTAGAAAACTATTTGAAGCTACATACCCCACTCCGAGTGATTAGAACAGGTTCCAGGGGAAATGGAAAACATAGGACCAGCTCATGGTCAAGCTCCACCCGACAAGCTCGGCAAGGTCAATTCCTTGAATCGTCCGCCGCCAATCGATGGAGGGGATGCGGTTTGCGTCAGCTGCTCTGAAAGCGGTCGTCAAAGGCCGTCACATCGTCCATGGCAGAGGCTGTAGCCAACCAGCCTTGCAAATTGTTATCTTCTCCAAAGTCGGAAAGAGCCGACAGAGCCCGATCAAGTCTTAAAACAACGCAGTGAGTGCGCCGCAGTTGTAAGGCGTACCGACGAGTGATACGTGCCAGACGTAAGTCATATCAATATCAATCATGCGTTATGATGTGTTGCCGTTGATCCACGATTCCTCAGGAGGCACATGTACATTGTAAGACGTCCAAGTATTTCGATAGCAAAGAAAGCTTGTTTGCTTGACGACCAATGCATATCCGAAGAAATCACCCCACATCATCCCAGGTACTTTGAATCAACCATTGCATGCAAACTGACACAAGCAACCGTGCGAAGATGGGTGAAATAGTGGAGCTAAATGGAGACCGACTTCTGCACGGCCAATTTCAGTAAAATGCAACATTGGTACGCTCTGCGGTTTACGAGTCTCTGGTCATGCCCACCGTTACGAACGGCGGTCGTTCCAGCGTTTTTGCCGGGTTTATTACCATTCTCTGATTCGCATATAGGCCAGGGGGCAGCCCAGTGTCTCATCTTTGTGATGCTAAAGCCTTGGGATCCCTGACCCACTGCTCGCGGTTCCATTTGAAGTCTCTGGACATTTCCAAGGCACTGCGACTGCCGTTGAGGATCCCTGACCGTTTCGGACCCCTCAATGTCTCCGAGATCCCCTGGTCGTTGTTTAGCTCCTGAACCGCTTTGAAACTTCACTCATTTCCTGAGCTCCCTGCACGTTGTGGGTGTTTGGTGCGAGGGTTTTGATGTGGTCAAGTTGTATGTATCACCAGCATTCTGACTGTTTTGGGACTCCGGATCGTCCTCTGAAACTATTTGCGCTATTTGTGGTCCGCGGTCGATAACGGGTGCTGCCTTCGTTGTTGACCCCCTGTTACGTTTTCAAGCCCCTCGCTGTATCGACCTCCTGAACTTTTTACAGACTCTTTTGGTGCCCTAAATTTTTGGGACCATAGTCTTAATGTGCTCCTGGTGTTCTCGGCAGCTCCCCAACCAAAGTGGGGTCCCGATTTTGCTGGAAACATCAACTGATCTCTGGGGCCCAGACATTGGGCCCCCGAGATCTTGAGTGAGAAAATCATTTCATGGTACCGAACATGTGGTTGGCAGGATCATTCATAGTTTCACGCGATTTAAAAATGTTGTGTACCTTTCGTAATTTGTCGTTCCTTCATTATGCAAGCTGTTTTCCATTCTGTTCCCGATTAGTAACGTATATATTTTACCCAAGTACGAGGGACTGGCACTTGAAGATAGGCATGCCTGTCAACTGAAGCCCCGATTAACATTAGTCAAGTTCAAGTTAATTGTATTATTGGATCATTCCAATAAGTGCCTTTCGTTTGGTTCGGTACAAGTACAAAGAAGTGTACATGCGATATCAACAATGTCACGGCCGTGCAGTGAGGAGGAGCTTTGCGGCTGCGGTCGAGCCGCCGGACGGTCGTGGCGTCCGGCGGCGAAGGTGATTGGCTCAGACGGCGTGTGTCGCGGATGTCGCGGGTGGGTGAGCGGCGGCCGGGCCGGCTCCTGCCCGTCCGCCGCAGCGGCGGCCGGTGACCCGGTGCTGCGTCGGCGCCGCCGCCGGTAACGACGCGTCGGCACCGACGCCGGCCACGCGGCGGCTCGTTCGCCGGACTCTAAGGGCGGCCCGGTATGCACGACACCGGCCGGCAGAGACGCCGCCATTTGCAAATGAAACGGGCCGGCCCCCGGCGATGGTGGCGGACCCGCGCCCGCCGGCCGCATGCGGCCTCGCCCGGGTCCGTCCGCCGGCCGCGGTCATCGGCTGACGGACGCATATGAGGCCCGGAGGCCCTGGAGCGCAGCAAATGGGATGATGCTTTGGTAGATGGAAATGTAGCGAATAGCCGGAATGGAGTCCGAGCCGGAAATTGAGCACTGCCATGAAAGCTCGCCGCTCTTGATTGCTGTCAGATGAGCTAACACCGCTGTCGAGTAAGTTTTGTGCATTAGCTCGTATGTGATGTAGTTGTCCGGCGATTGCAATTGGGTGAGCTGTAGTCTGAGAAATTAATATTATTATGCGCTTTTAGCTTGGGCATTGTCGTATTGTAGTGCGACTTCGCCCGACCGATGCACATATCAAACCAAGCATGGCCGAAAGCCGAAATTGACCGACGTGTCCGCCCAGGACGGCGTGTGCTGACCAACGCGACCCGTTGTGCGGACTGAAAGTCCTTGCCAAACTCGATGAGGTTAGCTTCTCACCCGGAGGGCAAGTGCGTTAGAGACGTGATTATGAGTGTCGAGTGCATTGTTTTCGAACAGGATTGGCCTGCATCAACCGACTAACAGAACCGGAAGGACTTCAGTAAATTCGTCGACGCGAAACAAAGTAACATATGTTCCTTTGAGCTTGGGCTGGCGCGTATGTTTGCTGTCTAATTCAAGCGATTTTCGACAGGCGTCCAGGTTTCTCATTAGCGCAGATCATCCCATCAGTGCCCCGCGAGGTCATGTTTGCTACGCTTCGTTACAGATGTGACAGTCATGACCGTCACGTGGCTCATGTGCAGGAACCCATGCACAAGACCGGAACGGAACACATGGTGTAAATTATTGTGTCGGAAGCAGCATTGATGAGCACAAAACACAAAACTGAGATTAGTAATTGGAAGAATGTGTGCGGTTTAAAGCGCATGCACCAGGCGCAAGCTCATGGTACCCATGCTTACGTTGGGAAAGAGTTTTTACTTTTGAGGTTGCTCGTCGTTATGGGAAGAGGCTTAAATTATTCACATATATCCCATGATCATAACTATCCACAGACATCTCCATCAAACAGTTCATTGCTAAGGGACGCTTACTCACATTCCAGCATTTTCCGTACTTGCACGGGCTATTCCTGTGCTAAGTCATTCCACATACTACGTAATGTATACGCATCTGAATATCGTAAGCCTTGATGTGTGAGCAGCAAATTTATCCTCAGGAGTAATGACTAGATAGGTTCCGCTGCCGACTGCTCACTGGTAGTGACGTCGAGGAAATGACAGATGACCGGTGAGCAGACTCGACCGTCGCGCTGGTGCGGGGCCGAGGCCAGTCCGCTGTTTTTTCCCGCGAGGCTTCATTACTTTTAATTTGAAAGGGCGGATGGGGAGGGGAGTCACATCGCCACCCCCACCCCCACCCCCGTCGTATTCGCTCGCCTCATACAAACTTGAATGTGGGTGAGGATAAATAAAGCAAGAGAGGCTCAAAGGGGTGGTTTCCGGCATAATGAGCCCGTCGGCTGAATACAAACATCATTCAATACACCAGGGAATACTTGAACAAAGATATCAAGCAGTCATTGGGATAGATTTGGGGCATACTGAACATTTCAAGGCCGTGCTCATGTTTCTGCCCATTACATGATATATTCGTTCAGCCGATAACGTTTGGTGTGTAGATGGTTGATTATTGCGTACATAGGAAACCTTCAAATACAATCAGTTGTGGTGCATTTGTGACAGACTCTCTTGATTGCTGTAAACTGTGGGATTGAAACAAATATATTTAATCCAAGCCACAGGTTTTATTACATGTTTTTGCAAGATTCTTCGTATATAACCAAATTTGCTTACAAGGAGCCGACCGGATATGCGTACACGGAATTGAGGGTCACTAAACGGCCAGACAGAGCTGCTGTGTCACCGCGCAGCAGGCGGGAGCGAGCCGTGGCACGGCTGGCTGTTAACAGGCCATGACGCAGCCGACTACTAACAGGCCGTGGCACGGCCAGTTGTTAGCCGTGGCATGGCCGGCTGTTAGCAGGCCATGACGCGGCCGGCTTTTAACAGGCCGTAGCACGGCCGGCTGTTAACAGGCCATGACGCGGCCGACTGTTAACAGGTCGTGGCACGGCCGGCTGTTAAGCAGTTGCACGGCCGGCTGTCAACAGGCGTGGCGCGGCCAGCTGTTAACAGGCCATGACGCGGCCGGCTGTTAACAGGTCGTGGCACGGCCGGCTGTTAAGCCTTTGCACGGCCGGCTGTTAACAAGCGTGGCGCGCCCAGCTGTCAACAGGCCATGACGCGGCCGGCTGTTAACAGGTCGTGGCGCGGCCGGCTGTCAAGCCGTTGCATGGCCGGCTGTTAACAGACGTGACGCGGCCAGCTGTTAACAGGCCATGACGCGGCCGGCTGTTAACAGGCCGGGGCACGGCCTGTAGTAGCGCGGCTGCTCTACTGGTAGTTGTGCTTCCAAAAAAATCAGTGTTGTTTACGTTTATGTGGGTTGGCTTCAAGATAATTTGCTGCCTAAAATCCATCCGGAAGTGAACCAATTGTCACGAAAAGCTGCTCCAGTTTTAACCGTGCACCAACTGCACTTGTTTGGTGGTTGAGGTCGTGCGGTTGTGGTATGGCAGCCTAAGCTGCAATATTTCACTGCATCAGATAAACCTGGCCGGGTGTAATCCAGGCTGGGTCGATATGCTGCACGGCGCAGCCCTGCAGTTAGCCGTGACCGGTCGGCTGTGACCGTCCAGACACGCCAGTCGTGGCTGGGGAGCACCCCTTGTGCCCCTGCCGCGGCTGTGCTCAGGTCTGTGACTGCCGTCCGGCCGGCGGCGGTCGGGGTAGGCGTGAGAGTCCTCGCTGCCGCTGTGGTGCAGCCCTGGCCGTCAGGCCGGGCGGCGCTGGCCTGGTGCGCACTCTGAGCCGTACGCTGTGGAGCGGCTCGTGACTGGCGCCCGGGCAGCGCTGGTTTGAAGCGTGCCGTGTCCTCGCCTCTGCTCCGGTACGGTCCGTGACATCAGGCCGGACGGCGGGAGTCTGAAGCGTCGTGTGCGTTCATGTCGGCGTCGCCGGGTCTGGGCTTGCAGACCCCTGCGCGGTGCGGCCGTCCTTGCCCGGCTGGGCGGCCAGTCGTGTTCAGCTCCCGCCTCATGCGGCCACCTGACGCCACGGTACGGCCGGCCGTGCCCGGCTGAGCGGCCAGTCGTGTCCAGTTCCCACCTCATGCGGCCACCTGACGCCACGGCACGACCGTCCGTGCCCGGCTGAGCGGCCAGTCGTGTCCAGTTCCCACCTCATGCGGCCACCTGACGCCACGGCACGACCGTCCGTGCCCGGCTGGGCGGCCAGTCGTGTTCAGCTCCCACCTCATGCGGCCACCTGACGCCACGGCACGACCGTCCGTGCCCGGCTGAGCGGCCAGTCGTGTCCAGCTCCCACCTCATGCGGCCGCCTGACGCCATGGTACGGCTGGCCGTCGTCGGCGGTGTGTGTTGACCTGGAGAGAGGTTGGGCGTCGCGCCCCTCCTCCCATCGCCGCGGTCTCCTCAGACGGCGGCACGCGCCCTCGTCGTCGCCGCACTGGTATCGCAGGGCCCAGGCGCCGGTGGTGGCGCTACGCTCTTCGGGTGATGGTAATGCCGCCGGCTCGTTGGATTAGTGCTGTCGGCCCCCGAGACTCGCCTGATGGCTCGGCCGCGGTATATGGCGGCGGCCGCGGGATTTCGGGCGGCGGATGGGTGCCGACGCTGGATCACATCCGGCTTGCGAGATGACGGGCGTGACAAGAGAGCTGTCGCGAAGTGGACGAAACTTGGATCAATGGATCAACCGAGGTTTGGGTCGGCGCGTTTGAGGGATGCTGGCTGGATGAAATGGTGGGACAATGTTCCCAGAAAAAAGGTTTTGATAAAGCTCGGAGTCGACTGGGTGACTTTAACTTGTGTATTTTTTTCTGGAGGTCGTGTTTTGCTAATTGGAATGGCAGAATAATGAAACGAAATTATGGCTGTGTAGTTGCCCCTGATAATGGTATGCGAAGGTTTTCTATCATGCATCTCTTCCGCATCACGGTGAATATAATGCAATATTCGTGTGGTATTAAATGAGTAAGCGATAAGCAGTTACGCAAAAATAAGCGCATACGGAATACAACTTCGGAAGGGTACATCCGTTCGCAATATTGGACATCAGTGCAAGTTCGGTTGCTTGACTCGACGCTGTCCATTGGGGAGGTGGCGAGTGTGATTAATCAGTGAGGGGATGTTTGTCACGAGGCGCCCTGCAATGCGTCGTTCCGCACGGATATCGTTACGCCTCTTTGTAGTGTAAAAATGCAACGTCCGCGGCGCGCGTATTCTGATAAGTCGGCGATGTTGGGATATTGTAAACCCTGGCGTTTTAAGTAACATGTTGTGTGTCGCATGCTTTCCACGCGCACTAACACAGACGTATGTGTGTGTGTGGTGCGTGTGTGTATATTGGTGGTGCGCAGAAGCGTGCGCTGGAAATTCATGCAAGGACGCATCGTGGTCGTAGCTTTTGTACATGAAGATTATTTCGTTTGAGATCAATTCTCGAGAATTTGTTCGATGGCCAATGGACCTAATGAGGTCATTGGTCGCCAATTTCATGCTGCTGTCTGTCTTTTTGATGGCTATGTTATGCATACTGATGAAAGCCTGTTGGCTGTTGTTCCGTCTCGTTACTCAGCGTAATCAGCAAAACTCCAATTTCGTAGATGGCTTTTATGAGGTTTTGCACGCCCATTATCACTTTTACAAAAGCAATCCAAGTCTCATTAGGAGGCACGCGGCGCCAAAAAGGCCGCCGGCGCTTGGCGTCTCGGCCGGTGCCCGTATGTTGTATGGCGACGGCGGCCGTCTCGGCCACGGCCAGCGTGCCCGCGCACGCCACCGGGGATGTCCGCCGCCCGACCGGAGGCGGCGCCTCCCCAATCGATGGTCACGAGCGTCACGCGCGGCCGTCACGTTGTCGGCGTATGCGGCACGCACTGCTCGTCAGCGGCCGCTCATCGACCCAGGCCTCTCGGTCTAGGTCCGGGTCACGCGTGGCGAGACGGCGGCGGCGGCGGCCACACAGACAATATTGACCGGAGGGTTGCCGCCCGCCGTCCGAAATGGCTCCGATGGGCTTGGCCGAATGTGACGCGCCTATCGAAATGCACGGCCGGGTTGTGCTAGGGGCGGCGTTTGTCCGCGAGGTCAACATGGAACGTTCGGCAGGGTATCTCAATTGCAAGGTTTCGAACCGCAGCTGTCATTATTTGCCTTCGGGAGGCGGGCTCTTCGTCGAATGATGCTCTCGGGTGCCGACTTCACAGTTCGCCAGCCTCCAGTTCGGTGACGTTCGGTGGCGTATTTAAGTAGTTCCATGACGACCGTGGGTTGAGACGTCGCAAAGCTCGAATAACAATACGCATGCAACTAAGCTGCATGTCTCTCTGGTCTTTGTCTCACTCTTCCACATCATCACTCTGTTGTCACCTCATAACTGTTGACTGTCGGTCTGCAGATCGCCTGCC
>NW_023596576.1:23392559-23458105 GCF_011947565.3 Pollicipes pollicipes | reverse complement strand
AATGCGTTCAGTGTGTTCAGTCAGGATTGACGACGCAGGCACGTCTTCATCCTGATGAAGATGCGCATGCATCCATGCATCGTAAGCGCATTAGCTTGACATCGGTCAAGCAGCGAACGCCGTCCAAATTCCCTTGTGCTTCCAACGGGCCCTCAGGAATGGCCAGGCGTGTATCACAGGGTCAGGTTCAGGAGCGTCGCACGTGCGGAAAGAGGCTGTAATAAGGGCCGTGTTGCCTCGGTGGTCGCATGGCTATATATACCGTCACCGTCAAGGGGTGGTTTCTTTTCAGTTGAGAGAGGAGGCCTCACCCCTCCCCCGCCCCTCTCGCCAATTTGGGCTCCAACTTGCGGAGAGTTGCCCAGATCTTGAGAGAAACCTGTTTGGTGGCATATTTTGGGGGAAGGTTGGGTCATTTTTCACTGTTCAACCCCTCCCCCACTCGTTTTGTGGAACTATGCCTCTGGCTACGATCGTGCTGTCCACGCAATCCCTGCACCAGTGCCCCAGCCCTGTTGTTGCTCCGGTTCTGCCGCGTAGGGATGATGACTCGCCGTAGGTCAGAACTCCCGGTCTCCAAAATGAAGTGACGTATATGGGTGTCGATAGTGTAGTGGTTAACGCACCTGCGTTAACCACCACGCCACACGTCCGGAAAACCAGAGGTGCAGGGTTCCATCCGCCGAAATGCTCGCCCTTCCTGCCGTAGTGGGAGGCAGGCGGCCCCATATAGCCTCAGCAGCTGAGTGCATCGTAAAAGCCCCAATGGCGTACACGCAGTGGTGTACCCCGCGGAGTCCGGGCAGGTTTCGAATTCTCCCAGCTACACGAAAACCGAGCCTAAAAATACACGGATTCTTGGTTTTGCGGTATGGGTTCATGGTCAGTCCTTCCTCCTCCACCTCGTCTTCCGCCCCGTCTAACAGGCCTTGACGCATCATGGGCCGTTTTTCCGACGAATGGAGCAT
The DNA here is from genome assembly GCF_011947565.3 of Pollicipes pollicipes. NCBI lineage: Eukaryota > Metazoa > Arthropoda > Thecostraca > Pollicipedomorpha > Pollicipedidae > Pollicipes > Pollicipes pollicipes. The sequence continues at coordinate 23,457,137 of NW_023596576.1, read as the reverse complement.
TTTCCCGTTTTATGCATCCTTCAAACAGTTTTGGCCCTTGGTTATGGACAAATGTGAATGGAACAAGCACCATCAACCAGCCACAGTATCCCTTCAGCAAAGAAGTAGCCATCGTGCGCCATCGTGCCTCCGTCGTCATGACAACATTTTGCTTGGCGCCAGGTTAGTCAAAGACCAGTATTATTCGCTGGCGTGCGTTGGCTCGAATGAGTGCTGCGTTAGGCCGCGGTGGGAGGTAGTTCTTCCTCGGTAAATGTTTCGTGTTCCTCCGTTATGAAAAGTGGCATTTATGTTGAGGTTAATTTGTTATTTTGAATCTCGTGCGTATGCATTTGTGCCCCAGCGTTTTTTGCCGAGACAAATTACAGCCTTTGTGCCGCTATTGAGGTTTACAACAATTCCTTCAATTCTGCATCTCAAGCAGATGCATGATGGGGAATACACTGTTGCCACTTTTGTGAAATGCGTACCTTCATAGAAAGCCTGAAGTGACTATTGATTTCAATCTGAGGCATTATGGTGTGCTTATACACACTACCATTATTTGGAATGGATGTGCAGATGTTACACCCTGCAAAATGCAGCAAATAATTTAGCATGGTCCATGGTAAAGGAAATTTCATGCAAGTGAAAAGCCTTCATGTTATTTTATCTCTGTGGTTTGAGCATTAACAAAGACAAGAGCATGTCTGTTATGCTTTCCTTTCAATATGAAAGGCAGATTGCTGCCTTGCTTTATATATCTTGGGAAATTACTGAAGTGAACAGAAATGAGTATTTAGTAGACACATTGGATGGTGTGGGTTGAACAGATGCAGATGGTCTTCTAAATATTCTTTTTCAACCTAAATGGATTCCATTCAGCACAGTTAGGTTAGTGTTGTATTTTTATAGGTTTGGAGAACCAGCCACACTATCAATCAGTCAGTCCACTGTTGGAGGCAGGTACTAGGCTCCTTTTGACATTGTGTTTGAGTAGCTTTTTCCATGTCTTGTTTGATTGAATTGTGCTGTGGGTCATGCACTCATGCATTGGGGCTTTGTTCATAAATTCAAGTGCAGATTTTGTTTGAAGCTTGAGGTAGGTTGATTTTGGTTGGTATATTATGAGCACAGATGACTAGGGTATCCATGTTAATTGGTGTTGTTACCTGTATTCCGTTGTGTTTTGATTTGCTTTACTTCATGTGTCTACAGTGTAATGATTCTGCATTGCCCCTCTCTTTGCTCTTAAATATCTTGGCACATTGGTTGACTGTGCCAACAGTACCTGATTGTTTCTGCCCAAATGGTTCTCCTGCTCATAAAGCATGTTGATGAGATACAATTTTTGTATGAGACAAGCACATCAGAGACATTGGATGAAACAATACCAGTTGTTACTGCAATCTTCAATGGCAGACTTAAAGTGCAAAGGCTTTGTGCAGGTAAGGAAAAGTGTTTACTTTCAATGTCTTTAATAGCATCTGTGTTTTGATCATGTAAAAGCATATTGTTTAAGCAGTACCAGGTACTTTTTGAGCTGGCTTTGAATGTTCATATTGGCTAGAACTTCACTAAAACAGTAGCAATAACATTATTCCTCAGAGAAAACAAACTAGGAGAATGGAGAAATAGATTGGTTTATATTTTGGCAACATGCCTTTATTGAAACAATAGCAGAAGTGAATTCAGAGTTGCCTGCAGATTATGCTACTCGATTTGGCAGGCTTGTTATTGAAACAATAAGTCACACTTTTATAAGACACCAAAATTCTGGGGACTAAGCAAGAAGTGATTGCCAGATGTTACCAGGGCACAATGTATATCTAAAAATTAGGATACGCGAAAATACGTGCACGTGCAAAACAAATTCAAGGAAACAGGCACCACACATCGCGCTTCATTCAAATGTGCAAGCGAGTTGAAGTAAGCAGGCATCCCATATCGCGCATCAATTATACATGCAAGCGATTTCAATTGAACAAGCATTGCGCATCGCGTGCCAGGCATCGCTTACACATGTAAATAATTTCAAGCCAGCACACACACGCATAAAGACACATCACGTTCGCATAATGGGCCGTGATGAGCCCCGTACGTTAAGATTTGGTCGTCTAATTTTTAGTAAGAATATACTCACTAATATTTCTGTCTGGGTGGTTCTGTGCTCTGCAGATGACTTTGAGTCGTAAAAGGGGCATAGAGTCCATACCGTTCTTGATTTCAGGCTGAGTGTGTTTTGCCAGAAAATGGTCACCAAACTGAGTATTCCCTTTTTTGGTTTTAGCGTCTCGCAGGTGTTCATTATGTCAAACGAATGGGGCGCCTGGGCTCCCCGACATAGAGTATGCCTCTCCCATGTTTTTCACACAGTTTGCACCTGATTTCGTAAACCACGTCTTTTGCGTGCAAGCCCCTCAAAACCCAGACCTGCATAATGACATCTATTGCCACCCGGGCACTTAGGCTTCCGAGATTTGAGGAATATAGCCGTATTCGCGGGATAAGGTTATTACTACTGTGTTCTCTATGTGAATAATGCTGTTCACGAATGCCCTGAAAAGCTTTCGCAATTTCGGCTAGAACTTGTAGCATTTGATGGGGTGTACTGTGTACATTTTTTGCTTGTGATTGGGACAGTGCAGGAAGCCACATTCACGGGCGTTGGGGGGCTGCACATCATTACAAAAGCTATGCCTGCAGCATCAACAGACAAGCACACACAGAGCTTCGCTCTTCTCCGTGCATCGCGCCACCTCTGCGAGCTTGCCGTGTCCGCGGCCCGCCCCACCCGGCCCGACTCTGCCGACAGAGCTGGCCGAGCTACGGGAGCATGGCATCGCGCTGCCGCCGGAGATGGTCGGTCTCACGCCCGACCAGGTGGAGGAGCTGAAGCTGACGGACGCGCAGGCCGACGTCTGCGTGCCCTCCGGCGGGTACGAGCCGTGCGCCGACCCGATCGGACGCCGGAACGGCCGCGCGCCCAAGGAGAACATGCGTGAGGTGTTGCGCAAAACCATGGCCGAGGCCGAAGCCATCGTGAGCAAGGTACGGCGCCGGATGGGACTGTCGGGTGAGATAGGGGCTGACTAGCTCTGCACGGGTAATGACAATGAAGGAAATAGTAGGTCACATTTCATCCCAACGTCTTTACTGGGCGCCAGTCTGTCTAAGCACGGCTTTATGTGCTCAGGTATTCATGCAGTTAAAAGGCTCAAAGTAAACCTTTTTAAAGCATTCTTTGCAAAGTCGCATCCGCCTTTGTTGCTTCCCTACTTCATGTGACATCTGCTGTCACATGTTCACCTGACACTCCACGCCGTTACCTGCCGTCCCAACGGCACACTTACAGTGGCCAACGCCCTGACTTCGTTCCAGAGCCAGGCGAAGGCCGGCGTGTGCTTGACGGAGAGGATGGTGGGCGAGGCGCTGTCTCTGCTGAAGGGAGCTGTCATGATCGTCTACCCCATGGGCCTGCCACCCTACGATCCCGTCCGCATGGAGGTGGAGAATCGGGAAGATCTGAGCGGGACACAGGCTTCCCAGCAGGTAAGACCATTTGAACTCACCTCCAAGACTCATGCTGCACTCGAAGTGGCATAATGATGCTGGTATGTTGCACTTGCAAATTCGCGCGTTTACATTAGAGCGCAAACGGATCTGCGCAGCAGCTTTGTAAGCGTGCAGTTCAGAGCACGGGCGGCGCCCGTACGCCCAGCTGCCCAACTGATGGCGTGATGCCATCATGTCACCATCATCGCACGTCATCATGCGACGGCTTGGGGAGCGCCGTCGTCCCCGGTGTGGCGGCGCTTACCTGACGGCCCGCCGTGGACGCCAGGTGATGGACCCGGTACTGGCGCAGCTATGGTTCTCCGGCAAGGAAATGCTTCGAGGCAAGAAGCTGTCCGATTACGTCGGCAAAAACGAGAAGACAAAGCTGGTGGTCAAAATGCAGAAGAAAGGTGGGCATTGGAGCAGCTGTGTGACAACAACGAATGAAAAGGCTGATGCCCGCTCGTGTTGGCAAAAATGTCACCCAGCCGGCTGAACAGTCTCATGTGTTTCGATCTCATGATGTTCTTGGGCCTCAGGCGCATGGGCTGCGAGGGGTCATGCGGCGCAGACCTGTTTGCTATTGGTGACATAAACATTCCCAATGCTTGAGTTATTTTGTTATTTCGTAGTCGTAGTTGAACCAGACTGCATTTCATGTGCCCGTGTCAGCTCTCCCCGGCCTCGCCATGATTATATTCGTGTCCTTCTAATGAATCTGTTTAAGTACTTATTTTTGAGGAACTAATCCTTGCTTTGGACGAGCAGCAGCTGCTTATTATGCCGATTGTTGATCAGTTTGGAGGCACGTTCTAGAAGTGCTGGTAGTGAACGCGAGGAATACTTCGCCTGCCGAAGAATGCTGATGCCAGATGCAATCCAGCTGCACCATCATTTCCTCACCATTGCGGGGGACGGGGCAGGCGTCCCCCGTTATTGACCGCGCCTGTACTGGAAGTGCGTAGTGGACTGGTGGTGGTCCTGTGCGCTGCCGACAGGTCAGGGAGCGCCCGGCCGGGAGCCGCTCATGACCGAGGAGGAGCAGAAGCGGCTGATGGCGGCCGAGTACCGGCGGCAGGAGGAGATCAAGGTCAGTGGCCTGCTGGGCTCAGGGATCAGGGGCTCCCGGTCAGGCGCGGTCAGGCCTGTCGTTTCAGGTGGCCGGAGGATGGTCGTCGCCGCCGCCGGACGTCCGCTGCTGCCGTGCTCGTGGCGGGGTCGGTCTGCGGCAGCGCAGCGGCTACGGTCGCCACACACCGGGCTCAACACTCGGGTGAGTGTGCTGCGTTGTTTGTCGCTCATAGGAGAACACAGGCGGAACTCTTCAGCTCATGTACTGTTGGTATCGTATTGCCTTCGGACGTTTGATGAAAAAGTTTACGCCATGATCGAACTGACGTTCACAAGCGAATCGTAAACAGGACGGGCTTCGCTCACAGGAAACCCGTTCAAAGCGCATTAGATGACTAGTGAGCATGCGGGTACGTGCGAGAACTTCAGGAAACAGAATATTATGTACATTGCGCGCGGGTATCACAGTTCACAAAGACGTGTGCCATATCTCCCATTGACCGTAAGACCGCATTCCGGTTCAGCAGCTCATATATCTGCTGATACCAGTGGCATGCATGAGTTCAACTTCTAAATATTCTGATGAACAATCCACATAGTTTAGGTGCAAATAAAGCAGTGCGATTTCCATTTTACTACCACCGGTGGGCTGTTCACAGCACACCACAGTGTCTGTATGTCACCGACGCTGTTGGTCGCTAATACTGTACGCGTCCTGCCTGCTCCGCGCTGTTATGGGCCCGTTTTGTCCGTGACATCGGCGTGAGGGCAGGAAAGAGCACACGCTTCTTGGAATGATCCACGTCTCCACGCGCTGTAAGCAGAGGTCTGCCTGATAACGTCGCGTATCACCGAGTACAAGCAGGGTGACACACGGGGCCGGCCAAGGGCCGATGAAGTGCGCGCTGTGCGTTATTTGCGAGGCCGATGTCGGCTTTGAAGGCGAGCTTCGCTTCTGAAACGGAACTTCGACCTATCAGAAACAGCGTTAGTCGTGACCAGTCGGTGCACGCAATTATAGTGGGCGTGCCCCGAATGCCGGAAGGTCGAACGCATTCTAAACCGTCGACGGTATGCTAAAACAACCTAGCGCTAGCAAAACTAACGATACGTTGTCTCCAACGACCACCAGAGGCGCCAGTGTCGACTTTGTACTGCCTGCCGTCGCCGCTCAAAGGGCTAGTCTCTGTCTGCCGGGGACTCCTCCATCCCGCGCGAACATTAAATGAGGCACGCGGGCGCGCAAACTAAGGCACAAAATGCACTGTAGGAAGGTCGCGCGGCGGGGTGCAGATGCATCACAGATAGGTTGCCAGTGAACGCGACCGAGTTTTCCGGACGCTGCGGGCGGCGGAGGAGACCGATCCGACCCCAGGCGTCCGACTGCCGGTGCTGGTCAGCCGGTCGGCCGCTGGTGCTGCTCAGCCTGTCGGCCGCTGGTGCTGCCCGGGCCGCCGCAGTGCTCCGACCCGCTCCTACTTGCTGATGTCGATGTCGGTCGCCATGGAGACGGTCACTTCCGGCGGCAGCATGGCCAGTCTGAAACGAAGTGGGCGGTCTGTCCCGCGCCCTGCTCACTTGCCTGAAGAATGAGCACATCTGATAAAGGACTGCGCGGTGTCAACTACCGACCGCAGTGACTTCGATGCGTTGTGTACGTGCTGACACGTTACGTCCGCGGTCGGGTGCTGTTTTAAGTTACATGCTGTCGGCATGAGCACCGAGCGCTGAGCAATCGAAGCTAGACACGACTGACGGGAGCGGGCGGCGGCGTGCGCCGGGGCGGCAGACGCCACTCACTTGTCGTCCTCGCCGGGTATGGGCAATTGCGGGCAGGAGCGCTTGCAGCAGTCGCAGTGGCAGTACAGGAGCGTGCCGATGGAGATGAGCAGCGCAAGCGACGGCACCACGGCCGCCATCACCAGCGCGTACATCACCTGCCCGTGGTCGTACTGGAATATGACCAGGTCCTGCTGCTGGCCGCTCGGATAGCAGGGGAATGGGCCTAGCCGGAGCTTGGTGTCGTTGACCGTCTCGGCGCTGACTTTCTTCACACCGAGCACGCTGCGGAAGAACTCGGTGCAGTTGAGCTGTGGTGGGTAGCCGCAGCCCTGGATGTTGATGCGCAGCGGGGCTTCGCTATCGGCCCATATCTGCTCGCCGTAGCCTTCCGGGTCGGCGACAAACTGGCGGTACGGCACGCTGGAGACGCTCGTCCACAGCTGGACGCAGTAGGTGAGCGGGGCGGTGCAGCCCTCGCTGCAGGACGTCCAGTTGCAGGCCGAGAGCTGCTCACCCACGCGCACCTGGCTCAGCTTGCAGGCCGCCGGCTCCTCCGGAAAGTCGGCCGAAAGCGTCGAGATGGCCGGGTCGAACACGAACGGTACCAGAAACAGCAGCGCGAAGAACGAGAAGATGGCCACCACGCTCATAACGAGCGTGACGTAGTAGCGCAGGCGCGCCAGCGGGTGCGGCTTCTTCTTGGGCATGGTGGCAGCGGGCGGCGAGGCGCACACTAGACGTGACGCCGAGACATGCGCGGAGCCGCGGGACCGCCCAGCAGGCGCGTACGCAGAACGGAAGCGAGTGGGAGGGGCAGGGACGAGACCAGGCGCCCGCGGCAGACAGGCGAGCGCGGCGCACGACAGGCAAAAGTCGGCTCGGGGAGGAGCGGCGAGGAAAGCGAGCGGGCGAGGCGGACAGAGGCGATGACGTCACTCGTCCTCCAGGCTGAGCAGGTTGGCGGACTCTTCCCCGGGGCTGGCACTTCTGTATGGTCGCCGGGCGCTGTGTCAGAGGCTGTCCAGATTGGGCTTCTCTGCAACAGACCGCGCCGTGTCAGAGACTGCTCCAAGTTGAGCCGCCTGCCAGAGATAGAGACATGTCGGAAGCAGGCTATGTCTGGCTTGCCCGCCGCATAATTTTTGTTCTAGTGCCGGACCTCTGTAGAACAAACTACCAGGCAGAAACGTCCAAGCTGTGCTCTGCAACAAACTGCTGTGTCATAAGCCAGCCAGGGAAGTGGAAATTCACTTCAACATCATGCTATGTCAATTTTCTCTGAAATGCATCGTTGCGTGTCAGGAGCTGTAAAAGTTAGGCTTCCCTGCAACTGGCTGCGCCGTGTCAGAGGCTGTCCAGCTCGGTGGTCTGAAAGAGGCTGGGTTGCGTTAGAGGCTCTCGAAGCGAGGATTCTTCATGGGTTGATGCGGTTGTACAAATCGCCGCTCGGTAACAGGCGCGCCTGGCTCCGAGACAATTCGAGTTGTGCCGGCTGTGAAGCGACGAAGCTTCGCCGGCGACCCGTGCTGCGATCAAAGGCTGAAATTTTAAGGCGCCATTAGTTGGTATGCAACCATTCATTATGCCAGCAGTGTTTGCAGCGATGCATAGTTATGGAACGTAGTAATTGCATCGTTGATGCTGCAAGACACGCTGCATGGGTGGTGCGAAATTCTTACCCATGTAGTGAATGTGGTGTTGCATTTAGGCTCATTGCATGTGTCCATGCCGCAGATGTGCTTAATATTTATGATAATAAAGATTAGGCGATAGGTTGATGATGATATGTGCATTGTCCGTGATTCGGAAACGAATTATTGCGGTGTGGTTTATCGAAAATGAAAGCTTCTGGATGCAGTGAATTTGCAGGAATGCTTTAACTCTTCTACATTAAATGAACTTTGCTGTAATATGTTATCGTACGTCATCACGGCTGAGCTATATCTTGCCTTTTGGTACTGAGGCAACATTCCGTACGTTACAATTTCGTGGTCGCCGTAGCTGCAGCAAATTACGGTTTAATAAACAAGTTTGCGTGAGTGGACAAAACATTGCGGGGTAATCCGTTTTTAAAGCAAGCGCTTATGCTGAATGCTGCCAACATTTGTACCATATATGGAATGTCGTGACTGCTTTTTCACTAAAAAGGTTAAAACAAAGATCATCAACAAGTTATCAGGCATTAAGTGCGGCAGTCGTCCAAACCGGCGTTGCTATGCATCTTGAATGCAACCGCCTCATTTCTGAGCAAACGGCCCTTACAGTGAGCTCTGAACGTTATGAAGGAAGTGCATCGGGTCAAAGCGCGGGACCAAACTCAGGCAGAAGCCGTGCCAAGTGCCAGCCACGCTCATGGCTCGCCAGGGCGGGCGGGCGCCGTGCGGGGCGGGCCGCTGGAGGGCGGCCGGTGCCGTCCCGGAGTCGGGGGCAGCTCTGGCGGCCGGACGGCGCCGGTCGATGCGCGAGCCCGCCGTCAGTGGACGGTACGGGCTGTGACCTTGCCAGGCGGTGCGCGTGAGATAGAGAGGCAGAGATAGAGAGACAGAAGAGAGGCAGGGACCCGGTAGGGTCGGAGCAGACCCGTGCTGGCCGAGACATGAGGGTACTGTACTTGGTCACGGCGCGCGTAGCTTCGCCGGCTCTTTACCTCCGTCGCCATCTTGCTTGTGACAACGGCTTACAGAAAAACAGACCGAACTCGTTGACGCCGACCGTCTTGCCGCACAGGCAGAGGCAGAAGCAGGAGAACAGGAGGAGGCAGCTGGGCACGGCCGAGGCCATCACCAGCTGGCTCACGGTCGCCTGGCGGTCGTAATCCGTGATCACGTAGTTGGTGGCGTGCGGCGTGATGAAGCACGGGTAGACGGCCGGATGCATGCCCTCGGAGCCGTCCCTGCCCTTATGCGCCAGCCAGGTAGTGCACTCCTTGCGCAGCGTGTTGACGCAGCCCAGCACGTTGATCATGACCTTGGTGCGGTTGAAGATCTCCACCGTCTTCTCGCTGGGCAGGAACGACTGGTCTTCGAATAGCGGCTCCTCGTTGCGCTCTAGCACGCCCAGCATCTGCTTGTAGTTGGTGATCTGGCGGAAGCTGGGCGCGTCCATGAGTGTGCCGTTCAGACAGTCCTCCGCCTCCATCTCGGTGGCAGAGACGTTGCGGATGCGCGTGCAGTACATGGAGAGCGGCTTTTGTTGGTCGGTCCAGATGCGCGTGCCGTTGGAGAAGGCGGAGCGGCAGCGGCCCCAGTGGAAGAGATCGGGCGTCACCACGGCCATGTTGCCCATGTCCAGGTTGGAGCAGCGGTCCACGCACGTGGGGTTTTCCAGCTTCTTGCAGTTGCCGGTGGAGCACTCGTAGATTCCGTTCAGCGCGTTGCACGTGTATCGCGTGCAGACGTGGATTTCCTTTTCCTGCGTACCGTCCGGCTTGGTGCCCCTGCAGTCGCGGATGGCGGTGATGTTGCGGCAGAGTGACGTCATCTCCGTCTTGATGTCATCAGCCTTGTTCTTGATCGGCTTGCAATCCATGAAGCGGTCTAGCGCGTCGCACTGGCCCGTCTTGTCCTCGCCTTCCGAGCAGATGAACTGCTGCGTTTGGTTGTACTCTTGTGCCGAGCAGAATGTGGCACGCACCGGGTCACAGTCCCGAAATGACACCGCGCTGCCCTCCCGCCGCACCTTGGCGTGGATGATGGCGCAGGTGGAGCCGCCCTTCGATATGCACCACTCACCGCACGACAGCACCGAGCAGTTGGTGCTGTTCCGCATGTTTTCCAGCGTAGTGCAGACGACTGGCGTCGACTCGAACTCGGCGTCCAGCGTCTGCTTGCTGGGCGACACGACGATGACGCTCAGGTAGAGCAGCGCCACCCCCGACAGGATGGACACCAGCTGGCACAGGCAGATACAGTTGCACAGCCGCTTCTCCAGGCCATTCTGGTCCAAGCCGCCGGTGGGCGGCGGCGGCTCGTGCTTCTTCTTCCCCATCGCGCGGCAGCGGCTACCGACAGTGCGTCCCGGGCGCCGTCACTAGCGCCGCTCGCTGCTTCCGTCACCGGTGGCCTGTCGCTGGCACGGTCACCGCGTCACTGGTGCGGCTCGTCACCGGCGCGGTCGCGGGTCACTGGCGCCTCGTCACCGGCCGGCGGTCGGCGCCGCCCGTCGCCCGGCATTGATCGGGTCGCGGTCCGCTTGGGCGGCCGTTGTCATGGCGACGGTGGCGCCGCGGCGTCCGGCGGCCGCCTTCGAAACCATCGACCGTTTGCTCGGCTGTCCCGGCAGGAGCTCGTCGATGACGTCTTTGTTTCTGTCGTCTGTGGCGCTTCAGGGTCAGGCCGAGATTGGTGCTTTGGTCGGAGGTCAGGTGTGTCGAGGCCCTCCTTGGGTAAAACTGCCACGCGTGGCGCTGGGCTGTGCTTATGACATCGCAGAGCCATGTGCCCTGTTTGAGCGGTTTTCAATGACGGGACTTACTTTCAAGGGAGTGTCTTTCCGGAAGCGCTCACTGTCGTCTGTCTTCCTTCCTATTCTTAGCTTCCAGCCTGGTGATATCGATTCGCTGCTGTTGTCACTATTTGATTAGCAACACATTTTATTATTGCGTGACCTTCATGGGCTGGGACTTCGACAATTTGCCTCAGAGCAGTGAATATGTCAATTTTCAGCTTGAAGGACATTGTCGAATGTGGCAGCGCCTGTTTGTAGTTGGATCCCGCCGGGTGTCAGTTTTGCGAAGGCTCATGCTGTCTTCACGCTGCATAACTCGGCGGCAGTTGAGCCCGCCAGCCGTGGGCGAAGGGGACTTGTATGGAATCCCATACGTATCTTGCGACAGATATGTTGCGGACGGGATATTTGACCAGAAGTGGTCATCCTGGGGCGATGCAAACGGAGTACCGAAAGCTTAGCGGCCGTGCATTCATCGCGTTACGCATTTGCGGCCGCTTTCAATCCTTCTGGTTACGCGCTGGTTACACTTTGCATCCCCCTTCCCTCCCCTGTTGAGTCTGTGTTGAGGGTAACGGCGCCAAAAAGCAGCGTCGCTTCGGTCCGTTATTTGACCAGATGTGAAAACTTAACGGACGCGTTCCCTGACACGAAAGAAAACAAACAGCGTCCGGCTTTAAGGCGTGGATTTGTCTTCAATATTTTAGTAAGATACACAGCCACACTTAATCGTAACGTTTTGCGGCCGAAAGCCTCACATTATTCGTATGTTACGCTTCCGGTGCGTTTCATCGCCGCGCTCCATCCCGCTCCATGCGTGAGGTAATTTGTGGATGGCCCTTCGGTGGCCTTACTGGGTACCCGGCAAGCCAGAGGTTCGGGGTTCGATTCCCCGCGGTGCGCGCCCTTGTTGCCAGGGTGAGAGGCAGGCGACGCCATGTAGCCTCAGCTGTTGAGTGCGGTATGAAGCCCCAAGGACCAACCTGAAACGGTTGGCGCGCTGCTGCTAGGGGCCGATTGATGGCGGCACTCCCACCCAAACTTCCCGGTATGCCACATCAAATCGTCCAGTCGTGATGCCAAGCGAAGTAACGAACAGCGGCGATTTACGAAGCGCTCTTTATCGGACGCTGGTATGCATTCTGACGCCCGGAACGTCAATCAGCTTATCGTGCGGTCTCCGGTGTCCGCTGCGTTTATGCCACTAGGCTCGCTCACCTCACAAAAGTTAGTGATAGCGAAGATCGAAAAATCAGGATTATTTAAAATTCAATCTGTTGTAAAAAAGTCAATTATGGTAAACAATTAAACTCAAATATTACCGCCAATAACACGAGCATCAATATTGATTAATCAATAAAGCTCGATGACTTTTCAGGCGCCTTTTCAACAACCGGCAGTTCTATGGCATCAAATGCACCGGGTATATCGATGGACGAACGCGCGCCGTAAAGGCGGCCCGTAAATCACGGCCCGTGATTGGCCGGCTCGTTGACATACGCGCTCGGGCTGCCGCCGTCGGGCCGCCGGGGCCGCCCGGCTCGGTCCGACCACCTGCGTAATCCCCGGCGGCAGCTGCTGGGGAGGGGGCCATCGTGACGCCTGGTCTGCGTGAGCGGGCGAGAGAGCCCTGTCGAAGTTTGTCTGCGCCGATGGACATGCCCTGACCGCCTAACGACGCTCGTGGTACGGCATGCTAGGAGTTTTTCATCCCTCAACAAGCAGGTTTTGGTGTTTATGCCCGGCGTTTGTTTAAAATAGTCTGGTCAACCAGGCCCCGGATCTCGCTCATTGCGTAGCGACTGCATATTTTAGATCGGACATCCATTTCACGTGGTCCCACAAAAGTTGTTGCGGGCACCAGATGGCTGTTTAGCACCAAAATGCTGTTCTAACACCTATGTGACGACGTGGCACCATCCCTGGGAACGCCACTATTTTGATGTTTCTGGTAAGATCGAAGTCAAGTTTTCTGGTACAATCGAAGTAAGGTGTCAGAAAATGAGAGAGGTGCGGAATACAGCAATTCAGGCACCGTATATCGTAATTATTAAATTCAAGGTTAAGCTGGATATCCGGTAACATTCTGCATAATTACAGCATTGCAGGTGCCAGGCCCAGTAAACAGCGACAGCTCGGTATGCAGGTGCCAGACAAAAATCAGCTGCCAAATAAGGCTTTTCATGAGTGCAATGCGAATAATCCATGTTTTGATCTGCGCGTATGTGGCGCATATTGTCATTCTATGGTGAAAACACCCTCTTCCAATAAGCATGTGCCGTTAGAGCACGACAACGTCGTGCAGATTGCGCATGGTGTGCCCTGTAAGCATGGCAGCATGCTAAGCAACCTACGGCTGTCGAAACTTCCACCGTTGTCTCCCGATATGTAAACGACTTGGCTCCGTCCTACGGCGCCCAGGATATGTATCTTAACATGCAGATTGTTCACTCGGCAAACTGGCAACACGCAATCGCTGACACCGTTGTGCACGTTTTTCGATGAGCCTTAGCCCAGCCCACCCTTCACGAGGTCCTCATCATTAAAAACAAACTGTTGGATAGCCTTAACAAGGCCCCCCGCCCCCTTACGGCAGACCGCGAAGCAGCCACCTCTGTCACCACCGGCCGATTCTGTAGCATGTAATGTCTATCCGGCCCTCTTCGTGTGCGGGTACTGGTCAGCGGCCGAAAATCGGAGCAGACGAGTCTACTGAGCCCGGCGTTGACCGAGGTGCTGCGACAGCTGCGAGGTACTAGGGGACTTGCTGTGCCCCCCTCCCTCACCCCTCCGTCTTTCTGGGACCAGTCCGTCGATTTGGCCTATTCAGAGTGAAATTGATAGCCCGGGCTCTGGGCCTCACAATCAGAGCATTGGGCATCCTACTGCCTCGAACGTCACCGCTGGTGTCTTGGGTCAGGGGTGGTCAAAACATTTCGATCAATTTACGATTACGTATAAGTTGTACGTGAAAAGTATATGTAGATATGCATGCGAACATGAGTATTCCCAGGTAGTAGTCAAAGCAATGCACTGGTGTGCCAACCCATTCGCAAATGCCTAGCCTATGACAAAGTTGACCCAAACTGGCTTCGTAAACTAGGTGTAGCGTTAGCACGCCTCTAGTGCTTTATGTGTGATATATATTAAGAACAATATAAGTACAATCACTCCAGATCACGTGAAAACATCCATGGCATCATGTTTCACTGCTGCATTATGCATATGGCGAAGAACATGATCGACCTAGGATAGCCTAGCACTATGCCGAAGAAGCATGGATTGACCTCTGTTGACCTGGTGCAACTTGACTTAAGGCATTGCCACAGTGAGGTCACTGCATGCTGGGCAACGCGAGGGAGACGACTGAGTCCTCAAAATTTGGTACCTACGATAGCGCGGAGCACGTCATTTTGATATGACCAAGTATAATTAAGATAGCCAGATTTTGACACGGAGATGTAGCTCGTAGGTTAATGGTTTACGAACTGTCTTTGCCTTATCCTGCAGCTTGTTAAGGACCAACGCGTCATGCAGCGCCCATTATGATCCATGATAACGTGCGACCATCTAACCGCAGCATCCAAATAATCACTTTGTCTCAACCACTACGCGCCTGAATTAACACACGACAATCAAAAGAACCCTGATGCTGAGCTTGTAGTTGCGAAGGAATGTAGAGATGTTGAGCCTGTAGACATGCCATCCTTTACACTCCTTGAACCACATTGTTGTCGAATCAAGGCTCCGCCTAGATGTCAAGAAATACTCCTGCCTCTTTCGTGTGTGACTGAAGAAGTTTTCGTGTCACAAATTGACCTGACAGTCGATGGGCTCATCTGACAGCACATTGAAAGCCCTGGCTCATCTCGCCGTCGCCTTGACCGGGGCTGTCCCGGTGCGTCTCGCCTTCGCCTATACCTTGGGCGTCGTCGGGGCTTGGATCAGCTGTGTCCTCTCGATACCATATATACAGTAACTGCCGCCATCCGGTCTGGACTGATCTCGGTTCTCTGCCCTCTGTTCTCTGGGCGGCGTGCAGTCGGTGATCATCCCGCCTTGGCCAATCTCAGTTCAGCTCTCGATGTTGTGCAGACGACGTCCCTCTCACTTAGGCAGTTCGCAGCCTTCTGCATGTCGCGCAGACGGTAACCATCCAGTATAGATCTGTCTTGGTCGTCCTCTCGATGTCGTGTAGACGGTACCCATCTCACCAGGGCTGATCGTGTCCTCTTGGTGCCGTGCAGGGGGTCATCAGCCTGTCTCGATTAACCTTGGTCTTCCTGTCATCTTCGAGCCAGCCTTTCGGTGTTTTCTTGCTCTCAATGTCACGCAGCCCGTGGCCGTCTGATCATCCCGCCGCACGAGCGGCCCGGCCACTTCCGTCTAGACACCACCATAACCCAGGTGTTGGCGTGGGGTGGAGATCGAGATCGAGAGGGCTGTGCTTGGAGCGATCCCAGGTACCTATGCGATCGCATGGTGGTGGTGCGGGGGCGGGAGAAGGGGGAGTACACCACGCCATGGGATTCATTTTTACAGTGGAGGGTGCGCACTCGAAAGTAGCGCGGATTGCGAGCCTTGCAGGCAGCACACAGTGCATCACCCTTGTGTCTGTCATGGTGCAGCTGATCTTAACATGGTGGGCACAAGCTGGTATGGTGAAGCGAGGAGCAGTCCTCGCGAAGAGTGGCAGTGACTGAGAGTGTGACGCCACAAACAGACGGTCGGGGCCGGTTGATGCCAGCCATTGGCAAATGCCGGCCGGTGCGTGCAATCAATCGGATGAGCGCGTGCGCTGCAGGTGCAGCGCGGTCAGACACCAGATGTGGGCCGGCACGGTGCGGTGACGGCCGTGACGGCCGGTGACATCCGGCCGACGGCCACGCCCGTGACCGAGGCGGGGCGGCGTGCGGCGGGTGCGGGCGTACCTGCGGCTGCCCGGGTCAGGTCAGGTCGGGGCAGGTGGCCGCGCGGCGGCGGCGGGGCCCGGACTGGCGCCGGCCGCCGGTCGCGATCGATGGCAGGCGCGCGCCGCCCGGCGCCGCCGCCGGCGCCGCCCCGCCGCTGCCACCGCCTTCGCCGGCCCGGCTATTCAATATGGCCGAGCCCTACGGACGCCAGGTGAGTGTGCGACGGTCCGGCGCCGACCGGCACGGTCGCCGACCGCGTGCGGAGGCGACCCCACAGACGGCGTCATCCCCGCCATTTGGGTCGGCTCGGTGCTCCGTCGGCGACCCCTCCCCGGCTCAGCTGCGTTCCGCCGGCTGCCCCGCCCCCAGCCCCCTCCAGGTTCTGTTTGTTGTGACTCCCATCTGTGGGCACCCCACACTCGGGGGAGGGTGCGGCTGCCCGATAGACCACTGGCCGCTGGGGAATGCTCCGTTTTGCGATGGTTTGGCTCACACATGAATGCTTTGGCGATGACTGGATTCGTGCAAAAGCAACGTCGCAGCATTCGCTGCCCTCCACATTCGTTGTCTGTGGACTTTGTTTTTGTTACCTGGTGGAGCCCGAGGTTTGGTGCATCTTCCATCCACATTCTGTTGAACGAGATTTGTTCTCGTGGCGAATATCACAACACACCTCGGATAGCAGACGGAAGGGTCTAACATCGCTGAGACTGCGGCATTAGCTCCCGTCCGGCGGTATCACGTGGTCAATGTGCCGGGCGTGGTGCGCCACCGCACCGCGGTCGGCACCCATGAGGAACTGCGCACTGGAACTGCTCTGAATATGCTGAGTATGGCGGGGCTGCTTCTCGCCGTGTGCCGATACCAGCCAGGGCCGTTTTGTCAGCACCTCACTGGCACTCGACTGGGCTCTCGGGACCAGATTCCTCCGTCGGACTGATCGATGTGAGGCCCGATCGGGCTCTCGAAGGCTCGGGAGAACCGCGACGACGTTAACTGAGGGAGTTGCCGCTGGTGTGGCCGCCCCTGTCGTTGGTTCGGCTGCCCGAGCAGTGGACGGAGCAGCAGCAGTGTACTTAGGGTGGCCGGTGTGCGATAGGGTTGGCACAGAGATCGGGAAGGACTATTCCCGCTTGTATTCCCGCTGTTGGCCCTGGAGTTTCGGATAGTCAGAGTACAGGAAATACCCTGTCGCCTGGAACTCGTCAATGGTTATCGGATCGGCTGCTGGAAGGTTCATGGGCATAGGAGGTGGGCTGGGCCCGAGGCTGTGCGCGCGAACTTGCCCCGTTTTCAGAGCTCCAGAAACGTCCAAAATTCGCAGATATGTGCGCGTTGGAACGTTTGTGGGCGATGTTTCGCCGGATGCTGTGGCGCATCGCTTCTCTGTGCTGCGGAACAGTCTCTTACCGGCGGATGAACGGCCAGCGCCCACGGGCTCCACGCGCTCTCACGCGTCGTGATGCGGCGCAGCCAAGGCCGTTTGTGGCCCAAGACTGGAGGCCGTTCGTGAACGGTCGTGAACAGATCATACTTGGCCGAACTCCGTCTCATGGGCATCGTGAGTGAGGGATGAGGCAACGAGGGCGCCCTGGACGCCCTGGTGCCTTGTGTCCCCCCCCCCCCTTCCGTCGGGAACGGTCCAAGTATACTAGTGGCTTGGCCTCCCAGATCCACGATTTCGCTTCCTTCAGCAGGTCCTGCCCCCTCCTCTCCCCCCCCCCCCCACACCTTGTTCTTCCTCCGTGGCGTTCGAGTCGCGGCGACGCCTCCACCCCGTCTGAGCCGCTCTCCTTTCATGGGGGATAGTTTCCAAATGGCTTCTGATTGGCCGATAATCTCATTTTCGACTGGTGTTTCCGTCCGAATGGGCTCTCGAAACGCGGGCTACGCTGTAGGAGCGTGTACAGCGAGCACCCGCGGCTGACTGTGCTGCCGATAGTGGCCGCCGCTCGTTGACGGCCTGAATGACGACTCATGCGCCTGGCTGTGTAATGGCCACTCGCCCCCAACAATGCAAACCCGACGAATAGGCCTTTTCGTGCTTCGACCAGAGTTCAACGATCCCTAGAAGCGCTGCAAAGCAATATGAGCGCAGATACGTCAGCTTTAAGTCAGTTAATTCCATACATTGCCATATGGCTGATGGTAAACTTTCACGACTAGTGTGGCGTTCCCCTCGCATTCCCTGGACACCATGTTTCACAAATACGCAAATTATTAGCACGCATCGCTGGTTACCGCAGCTCACTTTTGGCTCTCGCTCACCTTGTCAGTATCGCTCACCCTCTCGATTCGTTTGGCAATCTAAAAACAAATATGTTTAGCGATGATTAGGCAACATGTTATTACGTCCATTAGCAGTTCCACTCACACGCGTACTATGGGTTCGTTCCGTCCAGTACGATGGTGTATGACATCGTACTGCCTTGGGTCTGCTCCACCAAGAAATTTGTCGGAACGAGAAAGATTGCCATCGTTTGATTTCAGGTTTTAGTATGTATACATACATATATATATATATATATATATATATATATATATATATATATATATATGCGATTCTGTCATAGGGATCCAGAATATCAGGTTGTCACTACCGACGTAAGTTTATTTTGTGAAGTCGGGCACTGCGCTGTTGTGACGGTCATCTGCGCCTTTCCGTGATCAGGGTCTGCGGAGGGCCTCTCGCGAGAGCTGCTGGATAGCGCGCGGAACTGGGAGCAAGTTCGCAACTTCGCCAGCTCAAAGCTGCCCATGCTTCGTTGTGTCGTCGTTTCATCGAACTGGTGTCATTGCACCGATTACACCATTGCAGAACCTCTGACCAGATAATGATGGAGGAGGTGCGCAAACGTCGGTAGCAGGGGCACGGCCAGACTTTTCTTAACAGGAGAGGGTCGGGCGGGTGGTGAGGGGCAGAGCTCGGTGAAAGCGCATCATGCCGATTTTAGCTTTCTGTCAGGAGCTAATCTATAGTGAAAACGAAAAATTGGGCCCTATGGGTAGGGGGAGTCCAAATTTTCCCTTTAGCCAGGGCCCGGAGCTGGCAAAACAGGTTGGGGTGTAAATGCCTGTGGAAGGGCCACAGTTTGGACTGAATTAACAACGCTGAAGATCCCAACAAAGAAGCCGCGCGCATGGCACACGCAAGACACAGAAAAGTAATTTCTTCCACTATCGATAGGCACTAATCCCACTGAATCGTTAAACACGACAACGTTGCAATTAACATGGTAGGCTATGATAAGTCGAAGCCCGTGATTGCGCGGTGCCCTGGGGGGAGCTCTGTAAGGACAGGTGATCCTAGCGATGAATGACACGGAAAAGCCGCGCGCGTGACATACGCAAGTCACAGAAAAGTAATTTCTTCCACTATCGATAGGCACTAATGACACTGAATCGTTAGACACGACAACGTTGCAATTAGCATGGTTTTATTGGACAATGCCATCGGTGTTTGTTGGTAGCACGTGGTCCGAGCCCCTCGTGGCCATGATAAGTCGAAGCCTGTGATTGCGCGGTGCCCTGAGGGGAGCTCTGGAAGGACAGGCGGTCCGAGCGAGGAATAACTAATGGTGGGCACTCATGTAAAGCAGGTCGCGTGTGACCCCTGAACCCTGATGGGAGTGTTTGCCAGCACAAACGGTGACGTGCCCGAAGAGAACGGGCTTATGGTTGTAATACCGTGGGCGTGGAGCCGCTTAGGCAGGTATAAATGTGTGGTGTGCCAACAAATGCTGAGTGGAAGACGACGAGGAATAGTGTCGCGTCACTGGTACGGATAAATAATGGTGGTATCCTAATGGGGGATGGTTGATTGCAGTGGATAATAGTGAAGGGTCATATGCTGGCAGATCGGGCTTATGAGTAGACCGGGAAGGGCACAAGGTGGCTGGTGCGCGCCGGTGGTCACGGACCTTGGTGGGCGTGTGACGGCTCGCTCAGTACCTTCAGCTCACGGGATCGCGAGCCTCGTGAGTGCGCGCGTCGGTAGTCACGGACCTTGGTGGGCGTGTGACGGCTCGCTCAGTACCTTCAGCCCACGAGGCCGCGGGCTTCATGAGTGCGTGCGCCTGTGGTCACGGACCTTGGTGGACGTGTGACGGCTCGCTCAGTACCTTCAGCTCACGGGGCCGCAAGCCTTGTGAGTGCGCGCGCCGGTGGTCACGGACCTTGGTGGGCGTGTGACGGCTCACTCAGTACCTTCAGCTCACGGGGCCGCGAGCCCCGTGAGTGCGCGCGCCGGTGGTCACGGACCTTGGTGGGCGTGTGACGGCTCGCTCAGTACCTTCAGCTCACGAGGCCGCGGGCTTCATGAGTGCGTGCGCCTGTGGTCACGGACCTTGGTGGGCGTGTGACGGCTCGCTCAGTACCTTCAGCTTACGAGGCCGCGAGCCTCGTGAGTGCGCTCGCCGGTGGTCACGGACCTTGGTGGGCGTGTGACGGCTCACTCAGTACCTTCAGCTTACGGGGCCGCGAGCCTCGTGAGTGCGCGCTCCGGTGGTCACGGACCTTGGTGGGCGTGTGATGGCTCACTCAGTACCTTCAGCTCACGGGACCGCGAGCCTCGTCAGTGCGTGCGCTGTGACGCTGTGCAAATATGTGGAAACGTCCAGAAAGTCGGTCACAGTTTCTGAAACGTCTCGTTGCCATACAACGTCGTACTTCCATTAAACGGTGTTACACGATAGTCTCACACACGTGCCAGTTGAGGGCTGTGAGCCGCCGGCCTGTGGCCTCCTTATCACGGTTCGTGGAAAGCCTTCGCAATACACACTGAGACTGAAGTGCACCGTCTGGTACCGTCTTTCGTCATCTGGTTTTTCACCATTCCTACCATCTTGTTTAACCATCATTCAGATGAAATTACGGAGTTGCCAAGGACACGTTTTCAGTTCTTCCTCTACATTTAGCTTTCGATGTTTTTCCACTGCTGTGGCAGATAAACGCATGCTTCATTGCCACTGCCAATCGATAAGGATTGAAGTCGACAGCTGGGAAGCAGTCTATTTCGCTGCTTTCGCTACTCGATTGGCCCATGGGTGTTGACATAAGTTATGTAATACGTACTGGGAAGGAAGTATGACACTTCATCAATTACAAAGGTTTTGCGGACCCCGACTAATATGAGTCTTCTTCACAGCTACTTCTGAACCACATCTTTTCTCTTCCAAGAATAAACATGATAATGTTCCAGATATGGGACACGGCTGCCAGCTGCAGGGTTCATATCAAACTACTGCGTTGATTTCCCGCGAATGTTGACCAGTAGCTAACCGCATACAAATATTGTTTATCATGAGCGCGTAGCACTGTTTGACCATTACATCAAACTCTACTGAACATGAAACAGACTCTCCTACAGTTGGTAGTCAAAAAGACAATGCAAACACACGGTCCAAGAGCCTAGAGGCATTTGAAGCTCTCCTTGTGCTCCAAAACCGATTTGACGACTTTCCCGGAACCCTTTCGCATCGATAGCGGGTAGAAAACTATTTGAAGCTACATACCCCACTCCGAGTGATTAGAACAGGTTCCAGGGGAAATGGAAAACATAGGACCAGCTCATGGTCAAGCTCCACCCGACAAGCTCGGCAAGGTCAATTTCCTTGAATCGTCCGCCGCCAATCGATGGAGGGGATGCGGTTGCGTCAGCTGCTCTGAAAGCGGTCGTCAAAGGCCGTCACATCGTCACTGGCAGAGGCTGTAGCCAACCAGTCTTGCAAATTGTTATCTTCTCCAAAGTCGGAAAGAGCCGACAGAGCCCGATCAAGTCTTAAAACAACGCAGTGAGTGCGCCGCAGTTGTAAGGCGTACCGACGAGTGATACGTGCCAGACGTAAGTCATATCAATATCAATCATGCGTATGATGTGTTGCCGTTGATCCACGATTCCTCAGGAGGCACATGTACATTGTAAGACGTCCAAGTATTTCGATAGCAAAGAACGCTTGTTTGCTTGACGACCAATGCATATCCGAAGAAATCACCCCACATCATCCCAGGTACTTTGAATCAACCATGCATGCAAACTGACACAAGCAACCGTGCGAAGATGGGTGAAATAGTGGAGCTAAATTGGAGACCGACTTCTGCACGGCCAATTTCAGTAAAATGCAACATTGGTACGCTCTGCGGTTTACGAGTCTCTGGTAATGCCCACCGTTACGAACGGCGGTCGTTCCAGCGTTTTTGCCGGGTTTATTACCATTCTCTGATTCGCATATAGGCCAGGGGCAGCCCAGTGTCTCGTCTTTGTGATGCTAAAGCCTTGGGATCCCTGACCCACTGCTCGCGGTTCCATTTGAAGTCTCTGGACATTTCCAAGGCACTGCGACTGCCGTTGAGGATCCCTGACCGTTTCGGACCCCTCAATGTCTCCGAGATCCCCTGGTCGTTGTTTAGCTCCTGAACCGTTTTGAAACTTCACTCATTTCCTGAGCTCCCTGCACGTTTGTGGGTGTTTGGTGCGAGGGTTTTGATGTGGTCAAGTTGTATGTATCACCAGCATTCTGACTGTTTTGGGACTCCGGATCGTCCTCTGAAACTATTTGCGCTTATTTGTGGTCCGCGGTCGATAACGGGTGCTGCCTTCGTTGTTGACCCCCTGTTACGTTTTCAAGCCCCTCGCTGTATCGACCTCCTGAACTTTTTACAGACTCTTTTGGTGCCCTAAAATTTTTGGGACCATAGTCTTAATGTGCTCCTGGTGTTCTCGGAGCTCCCCAACCAAAGTGGGGTCCCGATTTTGCTGGAACATCGAATGATCTCTGGGGCCCAGACATTGGGCCCCCGAGATCTTGAGTGAGAAAATCATTTCATGGTACCGAACATGTGGTTGGCAGGATCATTCATAGTTTCACGCGATTTAAAAATGTTGTGTACCTTTCGTAATTTGTCGTTCCTTCATTATGCAAGCTGTTTTCCATTCTGTTCCCGATTAGTAAACGTATATATTTTACCAAGTACGAGGACTGGCACTTGAAGATAGGCATGCCTGTCAACTGAAGCCCGATTAACATAGTCAAGTTCAAGTTAATTGTATTATTGGGATCATTCCAATAAGTGCCTTTCGTTTGATTCGGTACAAGTACAAAGAAGTGTACATGCGATATCAACAATGTCACGGCCGTGCAGTGAGGAGGAGCTTTGCGGCTGCGGTCGAGCCGCCGGACGGTCGTGGCGTCCGGCGGCGAAGGTGATTGGCTCAGACGGCGTGTGTCGCGGATGTCGCGGGTGGGTGAGCGGCGGCCGGGGCCGGCTCCTGCCCGTCCGCCGCAGCGGCGGCCGGTGACCCGGTGCTGCGTCGGCGCCGCCGCCGGTAACGACGCGTCGGCACCGACGCCGGCCACGCGGCGGCTCGTTAGCCGGACTCTAAGGGCGGCCCGGTATGCACGACACCGGCCGGCAGAGACGCCGCCATTTGCAAATGAAACGGGCCGGCCCCGGCGAGGTGGCGGACCCGCGCCCGCCGGCCGCATGCGGCCTCGCCCGGGTCCGTCCGCCGGCCGCGGTCATCGGCTGACGGACGCATATGAGGCCCGGAGGCCCTGGAGCGCAGCAAATGGGATGATGCTTTGGTAGATGGAAATGTAGCGAATAGCCGGAATGGGAGTCCGAGCCGGAAATTGAGCACTGCCATGAAAGCTCGCCGCTCTTGATTGCTGTCAGATGAGCTAACACCGCTGTCGAGTAAGTTTTGTGCATTAGCTCGTACGTGATGTAGTTGTCCGGCGATTGCAATTGGGTGAGCTGTAGTCTGAGAAATTAATATTATTATGCGCTTTTAGCTTGGGCATTGTCGTATTGTAGTGCGACTTCGCCCGACCGATGCACATATCAAGCCAAGCATGGCCGAAAGCCGAAATTGACCGACGTGTCCGCCCAGGACGGCGTGTGCTGACCAACGCGACCCGTTGTGCGGACTGAAAGTCCTTGCCAAACTCGATGAGGTTAGCTTCTCACCCGGAGGGCAAGTGCGTTAGAGACGTGATTATGAGTGTCGAGTGCATTGTTTTCGAACAGGATTGGCCTGCATCAACCGACTAACAGAACCGGAAGGACTTCAGTAAATTCGTCGACACGAAACAAAGTAACATATGTTCCTTTGAGCTTGGGCTGGCGCGTATGTTTGCTGTCTAATTCAAGCGATTTTCGACAGGCGTCCAGGTTTCTCATTAGCGCAGATCATCCCATCAGTGCCCCGCGAGGCCATGTTTGCTACGCTTCGTTACAGATGTGACAGTCATGACCGTCACGTGGCTCATGTGCAGGAACCCATGCACAAGACCGGAACGGAACACATGGTGTAAATTATTGTGTCGGAAGCAGCATTGATGAGCACAAAACACAAAACTGAGATTAGTAATTGGAAGAATGTGTGCGGTTTAAAGCGCATGCACCAGGCGCAAGCTCATGGTACCCATGCTTACGTTGGGAAAGAGTTTTTACTTTTGAGGTTGCTCGTCGTTATGGGAAGAGGCTTAAATTATTCACATATATCCCATGATCATAACTATCCACAGACATCTCCATCAAACCAGTTCATTGCTAAGGGACGCTTACTCACATTCCAGCATTTTCCGTACTTGCACGGGCTATTCCTGTGCTAAGTCATTCCACATACTACGTAATGTATACGCATCTGAATATCGTAAGCCTTGATGTGTGAGCAGCAAATTTATCCTCAGGAGTAATGACTAGATAGGTTCCGCTGCCGACTGCTCACTGGTAGTGACGTCGAGGAAATGACAGATGACCGGTGAGCAGACTCGACCGTCGCGCTGGTGCGGGGCCGAGGCCAGTCCGCTGTTTTTCCCGCGAGGCTTCATTACTTTTAATTTTGAAAGGGCGATGGGGAGAGGAGTCACATCGCCACCCCCACCCCCACCCCCGTCGTATTCGCTCGCCTGATACAAACTTGAATGTGGGTGAGGATAAATAAAGCAAGAGAGGCTCAAAGGAGTGGTTTCCGGCATAATGAGCCCGTCGGCTGAATACAAACATCATTCAATACACCAGGGAATACTTGAACAAAGATATCAAACAGTCATTGGGATAGATTTGGGGCATACTGAACATTTCAAGGCCGTGCTCATGTTTCTGCACATTGCATGATATATTCGTTCAGCCGATAACGTTTGGTGTGTAGATGGTTGATTATTGCGCACATAGGAAACCTTCAAATACAATCAGTTGTGCTGCATTTGTGACAGACTCTCTTGATTGCTGTAAACTGTGGGATTGAAATAAATATATTTAATCCAAGCCACAGGTTTTATAACATGTTTTTGCAAGATTCTTCGTATATAACCAAATTTGCTTACAAGGAGCCGACCGGATATGCGTACACGGAATTGAGGGTCACTAAACGGCCAGACAGAGCTGCTGTGTCACCGCGCAGCAGGCGGGAGCGAGCCGTGGCACGGCTGGCTGTTAACAGGCCATGACGCAGCCGACTACCAACAGGCCGTGGCACGGCCGGTTGTTAGCCGTGGCACGGCCGGCTGTTAGCAAGCCATGACGCGGCCGGCTTTTAACAGGCCGTAGCACGGCCGGCTGTTAACAGGCCATGACGCGGCCGACTGTTAACAGGTCGTGGCACGGCCGGCTGTTAAGCAGTTGCACGGCCGGCTGTCAACAGGCGTGGCGCGGCCAGCTGTTAACAGGCCATGACGCGGCCGGCTGTTAACAGGTCGTGGCACGGCCGGCTGTTAAGCCTTTGCACGGCCGGCTGTTAACAAGCGTGGCGCGCCCAGCTGTCAACAGGCCATGACGCGGCCGGCTGTTAACAGGTCGTGGCGCGGCCGGCTGTCAAGCCGTTGCATGGCCGGCTGTTAACAGACGTGACGCGGCCAGCTGTTAACAGGCCATGACGCGGCCGGCTGTTAACAGGCCGGGGCACGGCCTGTAGTAGCGCGGCTGCTCTTACTGGTAGTTGTGCTTCCAAAAAAATCAGTGTTGTTTACGTTTATGTGGGTTGGCTTCAAGATAATTTGCTGCCTAAAATCCATCCGGAAGTGAACCAATTGTCACGAAAAGCTGCTCCAGTTTTAACCGTGCACCAACTGCACTTGTTTGGTGGTTGAGGTCGTGCGGTTGTGGTATGGCAGCCTAAGCTGCAATATTTCACTGCATCAGATAAACCTGGCCGGGTGTAATCCAGGCTGGGTCGATATGCTGCACGGCGCAGCCCTGCAGTTAGCCGTGACCGGTCGGCTGTGACCGTCCAGACACGCCAGTCGTGGCTGGGGAGCACCCCTTGTGCCCCTGCCGCGGCTGTGCTCAGGTCTGTGACTGCCGTCCGGCCGGCGGCGGTCGGGGTAGGCGTGAGAGTCCTCGCTGCCGCTGTGGTGCAGCCCTGGCCGTCAGGCCGGGCGGCGCTGGCCTGGTGCGCACTCTGAGCCGTACGCTCTGGAGCGGCTCGTGACTGGCGCCCGGGCAGCGCTGGTTTGAAGCGTGCCGTGTCCTCGCCTCTGCTCCGGTGCGGTCCGTGACATCAGGCCGGACGGCGGGGGTCTGAAGCGTCGTGTGCGTTCATGTCGGCGTCGCCGGGTCTGGGCTTGCAGACCCCTGCGCGGTGCGGCCGTCCTTGCCCGGCTGGGCGGCCAGTCGTGTTCAGCTCCCGCCTCATGCGGCCACCTGACGCCACGGTACGGCCGGCCGTGCCCGGCTGAGCGGCCAGTCGTGTCCAGCTCCCACCTCATGCGGCCACCTGACGCCACGGCACGACCGTCCGTGCCCGGCTGGGCAGCCAGTCGTGTTCAGCTCCCACCTCATGCGGCCACCTGACGCCACGGTACGGCCGGCCGTGCCCGGCTGAGCGGCCAGTCGTGTCCAGTTCCCACCTCATGCGGCCACCTGACGCCACGGCACGACCGTCCGTGCCCGGCTGAGCGGCCAGTCGTGTCCAACTCCCGCCTCATGCGGCCGCCTGACGCCATGATACGGCTGACCGTCGTCGGCGGTGTGTGTTGACCTGGAGAGAGGTTGGGCGTCGCGCCCCTCCTCCCATCGCCGCGGTCTCCTCAGACGGCGTCACGCGCCCTCGTCGTCGCCGCACTGGTATCGCAGGGCCCAGGCGCCGGTGGTGGCGCTACGCTCTTCGGGTGATGGTAATGCCGCCGGCTCGCTGGATTAGTGCTGTCGGCCCCCGAGACTCGCCTGATGGCTCGGCCGCGGTATATGGCGGCGGCCGCGGGATTTCGGGAGGCGGATGGGTGCCGACGCTGGATCACATCCGGCTTGCGAGATGACGGGCGTGACAAGAGAGCTGTCGCGAAGTTGGACGAAACTTGGATCACTGGATCAACCGAGGTTTGGGTCGGCGCGTTTGAGGGATGCTGGCTGGATGAAATGGTGGGACAATGTTCCCAGAAAAAAGGTTTTGATAAAGCTCGGAGTCGACTGGGTGACTTTAACTTGTGTATTTTTTTTCTGGAGGTCGTGTTTTGCTAATTGGAATGGCAGAATAATGAAACGAAATTATGGCTGTGTAGTTGCTCTTGATAATGGTATGCGAAGGTTTTCTATCATGCATCTCTTCCGCATCACGGTGAATATAATGCAATATTCGTGTGGTATTAAATGAGTAAGCGGTAAGCAGTTACGCAAAAATAAGCGCATACAGAATACAACTTCGGAAGGGTACATCCGTTCGCAATATTGGACATCAGTGCAAGTTCGGTTGCTTGACTCGACGCTGTCCATTGGGGAGGTGGCGAGTGTGATTAATTAGTGAGGGGATGTTTGTCACGAGGCGCCCTGCAATGCGTCGTTCCGCACGGATATCGTTACGCCTCTTTGTAGTGTAAAAATGCAACGTCCGCGGCGCGCGTATTCTGATAAGTCGGCGATGTTGGGATATTTGTAAACCCTGGCGTTTTAAGTAACATGTTGTGTGTCGCATGCTTTCCACGCGCACTAACACAGACGTATGTGTGTGTGTGTGCGTGTGTGTATATTGGTGGTGCGCAGAAGCGTGCGCCTGGAAATTCATGCAAGGACGCATCGTGGTCGTAGCTTTTGTACATGAAGATTATTTCGTTTGAGATCAATTCTCGAGAATTTGTTCGATGGCCAAATGGACCTAATGAGGTCATTGGTCGCAATTTCATGCTGCTGTCTGTCTTTTTGATGGCTATGTTATGCATACTGATGAAAGCCTGTTGGCTGTTGTTCCGTCTCGTTACTCAGCGTAATCAGCAAAACTCAATTTCGTAGATGGCTTATGAGGTTTGCACGCCCATTTATCACTTTTACAAAGCAATCCAACGTCTCATTAGGAGCACGCGGCGCCAAACAGGCCGCCGGCGCTGGCGTCTCGGCCCGTGCCGTCTGTTGTATGTGCGACGGCGGCCGTCTCGGCCCCGGCCAGCGTGCCCGCGCACGCCACCGGGGATGTCCGCCGCCCGACCGGCGGCGGCTCCTCCCAATCGATGGTCACGAGCGTCACGCGCGGCCGTCACGTTGTCGGCGTATGCGGCACGCACTGCTCGTCAGCGGCCGCTCATCGACCCAGGCCTCTCGGTCTAGGCCCGGGTCACGCGTGGCGAGACGGCGGCGGCGGCGGCCACACAGACAATATTGACCGGAGGGTTGCCGCCCGCCGTCCGAAATGGCTCCGATGGGCTTGGTCGAATGTGACGCGCCTATCGTAATGCACGGCCGGGTTGTGCTAGGGCCGGCGTTTGTCCGCGAGGTCAACATGGAACGTTCGACAGGGTCTCTCAATTGCAAGGTTTCGAACTGCAGCTGTCATTATTTGCCTTCGGGAGGCGGGCTCTTCGTCGAATGATGCTCTCGGGTGCCGACTTCACTGTTCGCCAGCCTCCAGTTCGGTGACGTTCGGTGGCGTATTTAAGTAGTTCCATGACGACCGTGGGTTGAGACGTCGCAAAGCTCGAATAACAATACGCATGCAACTAAGCTGCATGTCTCCCTGGTCTTTGTCTCACTCTTCCACATCATCACTCTGTTGTCACCTCATAACTGTTGACTGTCGGGTCTGCAGATCGCCTGCCTCTCTCCCTGTCGGTCGCCGCCGGCTCGTGGACCGCGTCCCTGCCGCGGCCTACCTCGGCTGCCTGCGGCAGCGGTGCGCCGCTCGTGGCGTGTGCAGCGGTTGGTCTGTTGCAGATGCGGTGAGCTGCGGCGGCCGCCGGCGCGCGGACTCGCCTGCGTCACGGACCAGCATGGTGGAGGAGGCGCGAAAGTTCCCCGGCTACGACGACCCGGACGTGCTGGGCGAGCCGGACGAGCCCGAGGTGAAGAAGAGCTGCGTCGAACTGGTGCGCGAGAAGATCGACCAGTACTCCGACAAGGTCAACTTCTACGCTACCGTGTTCTTCAGCCTGCTGGCAATCGGCGCATTCTTCGCCTTCCTCTTCCTCGTGCCGTTCGTGATCGAACCGGCGGTGACCACCATCCAGATGGACTTCGCTCTGGACCCGGTCACATGCTGCGTGGTCGCCTACCGCAAGGACTCCGGCTCGGAGAACTGCAGCGATTGGAGCTCGTGTCGCGAGGGCTGCACGCGTGAGGTGTACGAGTGCGACAAGGTGTGGGTGGCGTACACGGACGCCAAGAACTTCTCGTGCAGCCGGCGGCCGGCCAACCACCAGTGGCTGTACAACGAGGCCAACCTATATCCGAACGTCAAGGGCTGCGGCTACCCGCCGTCGCTCAACTGCACCGCGTTCGCGCAGACTTACCGTGTCGTGAACACGACGTTCCCGTGCTACTACAGCCGGGTGGACGCCACGCTGGTGATCACGACGCTGGACCCGGACGAGATCGAGGCCAACCTGGCCATCTCGATCGTCGTGCCGCTCGTGTGCTTCGCCGGCTCGATCGCGTTTCTCGTGCACGCGTACCACCGCATGAAGCGGAAGGAGGCGGCGGCGGCCGTGGCCGACGCGCTGGCCGAGGAGAAGGCGTTACGCCTGCTGGCTGAAGAGGGCGAGGAGGAGGCGGCCGAGCCCACCACCAGCCGCAGCAACCCCAACAGCAGCTACTCGCTCAAGTCCATCACCAGCAAGATCAACTCGACGGTGGTGAGGTTCGCCCGCGACCGCCGCCACGACAGCGGGTGAGTGTGCGCCGGCGGCGACCGACCCGCGCGCCCGCTCTCGCTTTCTGTGGACGGTGCTGCTAGTGTGGCGGCGTGGCCCCATCCGCGGTCCACGCGTCAGTTTGCCCGTCTTGGTTGTGTGAGACCCCGGACGGTGTCTGGGAGACACTGGGCAGCGCATGGTTTGACACGTCTTCTGTTTGCCCGCGTTTGTTTTGTTGACCCTCGATTGATCTACTACTTTATGTGTGTTCTCTATTGACGTCCGCTTGGCTGACCATAGTGGTGGTGGCCCTTGACTGGTGTGCCGCGGCCAGCCGCAAACGACGCCGCGGCATGGGGAAGGCCCCGTAGTCGGCGGCCGAATGGCTCCCTTACGGCACTCTGTCTTGGCACTGTACACAACATAACGAAATGACACTCGACGCACATAGCTGGTAATGCGCTAGCAGGAGCTATGGAGGCAGTTCTACTACTTTTATTATTTTTGTTTTTGTGGTTCGCGTTCATGATTGTTTCAGATGGATTGGTTCAAATCGTGGCTTGGAGACGGGAAAATGTCTTGGAGGATCTATTGCCATCAGAGCTTAATATATGTAGCGATTAGGCGAGGACTGAATGTCATCGAAAAATTAATTGAAATCGTGACGACAGTAATAGTAACCGTGGCGCGAAACACAAAACGATGCCAGTTTTCGAAACTATTAAGGCACGCGTAGTGGATAAACAGCACGCTATGATTTCGTGCGGCGGATTGTAATGGTAAGCGAACGTAAATTTATTTAGAGATTCGGCACCCAGGCTACATTACTGAATATTTTTTGCACCGAGTGTGCCGTGGGCATAGTTCAGACATTATTAGGCTTTCCAGTTGCATAAAAATGGCATTATTTGCACTTACATAACAACTGCCGTTAAGTGACCTCTCGGCCATTTATGTCCATGCGGTAGCGTGCCATAAGACCGTAGTTCTTAAGGCCACCACTGACCGACTGATTGAACCTAAACCATCTATCTACAAGATCAGGTCAGGTGAACGGCCATTGCATCGCAGTCATGTCGGTTGCGCGGCGACTCCAGGGTAGGGCTACTTCAGTTGGGCGCATTTATGTGACAATCATATCGGCGAATGTGCTTGCCGACGTCACTGCTCTTGACGCTCCACTTCTGTTGACTTGCTGGACAAAGTTTTGGGCGATTTGTCAATTTTACTATTTTGAACTGTTGTTTGAGTAATCTGCTCCAGCACAAATTCGCGGAAAAGGGCATAGCATCTGCGGCTTATGCCCCACTTTCACAGCAGCGTGACACCCACATAAACTTTCCGGTTCAGATAACCTAGGGTCTGCGCAGTCCGCCTGCTCCCAGGCAGGGCGCGCGGAACAAAGCCAGCGCGTTCAGGGCAGTTGCGGACGGGCCATTTGGCTCGCAGAGCCCACTGCAGCGGACTGCGGTCAGCGGCTGCAGCGGACTGCGGCGCCGGCCGTGTTTGTGCCCGGTAGGCGCCACTGTCCGCGGCCTGCTCTAGGCGCGATAAACGCCGCGCCGGTCGATCACAACAGCGCGCCTCGCCTCATGAAACTTTGAGCCAGTGGCGCTGGTGCGGCACCTGCCCAGGCGCCGCGTGTCGCCACCAGACGGCCCCGGACGCCGCCCCGTCTAGGCCGTCCTGCGGCCGCGCCCCCGGGGAGACGCGGTGACCCCGCCGCCTTGCCGGTAACGCCCGTCGTTGGCCGTGTTCGCAGCTCGGTCAGTTTGTTGTCGGTCGGTAATAATTGCTCCGAGGAAGAAGAGGAGGAGGACGGCGCGGTGACGCAGACCAACTGTTAAGCTGGCGGTGAGCCGAGGACCGCAGCGGCCACCCGCATGCCGCCCCGGCCGTGCCGTGCCGTATCCGGTTGGCCGGTGCGGGGGTGGCCGCTCTCGGCCGGTCCGTAGAGGCAGCCGCCGTGGAGGCCGGCGCTAGACTAGCGGCAGCCGCCAACGCTCCAAGCATGCGCCACTACCGCGCTAGGCAGCTGAATGTGCCTGCTCGTCTCTGTTTTTGTGTTGACCTCCCCAGCCTTCTGTATAAGAACGTCCTTGCCGCGCACTTCCATCATTCTCCGCCGCTCTCTGTCAGTCGGCGCGACCTTCGACTTCGTTCGCCAGGTAGGTGCGTTCGCTAGCGCTGGATTGGCCTCAGAGCGGCGACTGTTTTAGATAGGTTTGCAGTCTGCAGAGTAGGCCGCCTTTGGAAGGTAGCGGTGATACATAGACAGTAGCTGGTCGAGTCGATAGCCTGAGTCGGCACGGGGAGTAGCCGCTGTTTTTGTAGCGTTGATTTTATGCCGGTGCCGCCTGCGCGTGTACCGGGACTGGGCGTTGTCGTCTGTTGCCGTGTGGCGCGCCGGCCGAATAACGGTGACCGTCGGCCGCGCGCGCCGCTGCCGCAGGAGCGGGGACGAGATTGAGATGGAGGAGGTGGGCGAGGCGCGGCCGCCCAGCCGCTACCTGCAGCCTGGGCGGCTGCCGAGCGGCACGCATCGCCACCTGCTGCCGCCGCTGGAGCCGTCGGCCAGCCCGGCCGCCGCCGCCGCCACCGACTCAGCCGCCACCACCAGGTGCGTGATGGGGGACTGGAGGTGTCGCTGGGGCCGTCGCCAACACTTGGGCGCACTGAGGGGCTGGAACTGCCACTGCCTCCGGTGCCGCCGCCAGGCGCGTACTGAAGGGCCGGAGCTGCCACCGCTGCCGCCGCCTTCACCAGGTGCGCGCTGTCAGGCTGACAGTCTCAGTGCGGACTGACAGCCGTGGGTGTGATGTTACCGGGCAGGTACCGTGGCACTGACGCCACCAGTATCCAAGTGCGTACGCGTGATCCGGCATCGCCTTTGACAATAGTTCCAGCCAGGAGTGACCGTCGCTCTGACGGTGTGTGTTGCCATGCGAATCTGCCCCCTGCTGCATCCCTCCACGAGTTCGTCAGACGTAGGTCACGCTGTTCCCACTTCACCAGCACCACACCAGTAAATCTTATGTGCCGAAGTACTTGATTGATCCCGAGTTACTCGCCGTGCGCGGACACGCGCAGTCAGCATGTCACCAGCGATGCCTCGGCAAGCCCGGCGCCGCCCCTCGTCGGCCACGTAGAGCGCCGGTGAGGGCCGCTGGTCGCGCCCGGCCGCTGCCCTTGTCCGGTGCACGGCGCCACCCATGCCCTGGCCGTCCCCCGTGGTGTCGTTCCCAGCCGCCGTCAGTCAGCACACGAAACGTGCCGCTGGCCGGCCATCAAACATTCACGATGGGAAGGCCAGGGGTGGGCCTTCGCCCGCCGACGCTGGCCGCCGACTGGCTAGGTGGCGCCACCGAGCTGCGCGCCGAGCATTTGGGACAGGGCAGGACGTGTGTCGCCAGTGCGAGCGCCAAATTTGAGTTTATTGGGTGTCGTCAAAGCTCGACCCAGACCTGATGAATCCATTTAGAGCGGTCCCTGCGCACCGCCGCCGGGATGGCGGGCAATTCACCTTGGTGGATGCGGCGCAATGTCACGCCGCGGGCCGGCGGCTTAGGAACTGGGCACTGAGATAACAGCTGCACCACGTGAACAGATATGTTGGACTGTGTGGTGGAGTGTTGAGGGATGTAATAACTTTAAATGTAACAGTGCATGGTACAGTGGCGTTTTTACTGCTACGTAGCATGACCCTAGATATTGTTGTCTGTGAGGTGTCATTCGTGTTCTGACTTTCGGGATCGTAGTGGGGGCTTGACGATGTGGGTGCTGGTTGTCGTGGTCGATTGCTGTCATCCGTCATTGCGCTCACATTAGTCGAAATTTTGCGATGGTTTATGTGCACTAACATTTATCACGTGATGAAGACAATTATGTTTCCTTTGCAAGAAAACGCTGCCGAAAACAAAACGTTCTCAAAGGGAACGTCGCAAGGTGCGTGTTATATCCGCAGCCGGCTCTACCCCATTGTGGTGGGACCGCAGTGGCACGCGGTGTGAGACGCCGCCGCCTCGGCAGCGCCAGAGGCGTCGGTCCGTTTGCCGCTCCGCGGCAGTGTGCGGCAGCAGCGCGGGGTCCCAGGGAGACGGCCGGACGGCACAATGACGTCCGCCCTGTGCCGCAGCAGCAGTTGGCGCGGCGCTTCCTTTGTGGCCTCCGCCGTGCCTGGGCGGCGGTGGGAGCGGCGTGCCCTTTGTATGGTATTGACCGCCTGGCGTGTCCGTGCGCCGCGTCGGTCATTAATGCACGCATTGCGATGTCATGGATAACGGAGATGTGGAGAAGACGGGTGCATGCGCCACGCTTGTGACTTCTCCTGCACCGCAGTAGCAGTAGCAGTAGCAGCTGATGTAGCTTGTTCCGGTGCAACATCGCCATGTCTCGGCGGCGGCGGTTAGGCGCTCACTTCGTGGCCTGTATCCTGGATATGGCCCGACCACGCCGCAGGGTGGGCCGGTTGGTCGGGCCACGGCCGTCGCCGCCGCCGCCGCCACCATCACCTCGCCTGCTCGGCCGATGCCCGTTTGGCGGGTGGAGCAGGTCCGGTTCCGTTCTCGCAGCTCTCTGTGGCGGCACTACGAACTGGGAGTTGTCGGCAGGGTCCATCGCCGCGTCGGCACGGGGTCGGCCGCGACGGACGCGCCGACTGGCGTGCGTCACACGTCACGTGACGCCTGGTGACGTGCTGAGATGGTTCGTCCGCCGGCCCCGCTCCGCCGTCAGGCGCTGTCTTGGTGGTGGTTTGTCGCTGTATGTTTGAGCTGAAGCCAGAAGCATGTCGGGGAAACCTTCGGGCATGATATGTTATAAATTGTATTGGTCATCTTTCAGAACACTGCGCATTTCTCTGCACCTCGCGCGGTATCTAGCCTAAAACATTGTTAAAGGTACATTTAGACATGCGTGCTCCCACTGTAGTGTATGCAGTTCGGATACCAGCAATGGGCAAGTATTAAACCGTATCGCTTGACCTGGCTTCGGGAATGTCCCCATTCGTTTCTCGGTCGGTACTTTCCGGTCAGATTTCGTGGAGGCACTGCTTTTGGTTCCGGCGCACGACAGTGAAACCCTGGCGCATGTTACTTGTACGGAACGCTCACCTTCGCATGGCACCCGGGTGGCTGTAGCCGGGCTAAAATGACTGAGCTAGCGTCTGTGGCGTTCGCAGTAATCTGGGCCAGACGCGACACTCTGGCCGGGCAGGGGACTTATAGTCTCCGTAAATCACCCCTGGCTAGTCCTGGAAACCAGAAACACGGCCAGCGTCGCCCTCCTGCTGCGCTCTCGTGGCGGGTCACGTGCGCGGGCGGCGGCTGCTGCTGACGATTATCTATTCCTGGGAACTGATGCGTTGCTGCGGTCCCATGCAGTGACAAGTGGTGGACCGCGAGTACCGTGCGGCGAGCGCTGTCGGTTCTGGCAGCGACCAGTGACCGCTGCCGGGCCAGGATTCGGTTGGTGCCGGGACAATTTCTGATCGTGCGTAGTGCTCTGAAGGCCGTGGCCCCGTGGAGGACCGCTTTGTTGAGAAGCCGATCTCTTCGTCTCGCCTGCTCTACGGATCCCGATCCCCTGTCGTGCCTCCTCGGATGGCTCTGGTGTGCTCGGTGTTTGCCGTGAAGGGCCCTGGCGCCGCGTAGTGCCTGATCCGAGTCGCCTGTCCCGTGTGGTGCCTGCTGGGCGGGGCGCTGGTCCCCTGTTGCGTGCTGTGAGCGGCCTGGCGGCGCGCGGCGCGCGGCGCGCTGCCCGGGCACCGGTCCTGTGTGGTGCCCGCGGGGCGGGGCGCTGATCTCCTGTTGCTTGTTGTGAGCGGCCTGGCGGCGCGCAGCGCGCGGCGCGCTGCCCGGGCACCGGTTGCACGGTGACGGCAGCTGTTTGTCTGTCGGTTGCAGCGCCAACAGCACCATCTCTCCTGTGGAGACGTAGCGCCGGCCGAGCTGCGGCCGGCTCCAGGCAAGTCCGCCGGCCGGCCGGCGTCCGACGTCCGGCGCCGCCCGCGCCGGCTCTCCGTCTCTCCGTGTCGTGACTGTGCGTGTCTGCACCCGTCTGTCGTGTATTGACCGGCCGGACCGGTGGCCACCGCCGGCCGCCGGTCCGGGGGCGAGCCGCACCCTGGCCCACCGGCGGCCGGATGACAGCGCCGGCGACCAGGCGGAGGGCTCTGCAGCCGCGCCTGCCGCCCGCTCGGCCGCGGACCACCGTCGGTGGCCGTGGCCGGTCTGTGGCATGCAGCACTCGAGCGGCGGCGACGCCCGGCCCTCTGTTGTGGGTCATCGGTGTTGTGCGAGTCGGGACTGCGCGGCGTGGTGCCGAGGATGCTCGGCGCTGGTGCATTGTCCTTGCCGTGCTCACCAGGGCTTGCTTGACCGTGCCTGACCGCCCCCACCCTCCCATCTGCCCCTGGTGTGGTAGTTTGTTTTGGGGATGAAGTTCGCTGTGCATGTCTGTTGATACCTTGTCACGGTTTGTCGATTGTATTGTTTGTGACAACATCCGGCGAAAATGTGCGCTCTGAGTTTTATTGCGTTTAGTCTAAAGTGATTTTGTCTCGCTTTCAGCGGCTAGAGCGTGATATGGACGACACCCATCTCAACTCTCCGTGGGCCGACAGCGGCGCCCTCAAGCGGTCATTTCACGGACTAAACAATGTTTCCTGGAACCCCCACTAGGTGGCGGGCGAAGCGCTGCGCTCGGTATATCTCGTCAAGCTGCCTCTGCCAACGACTTGGACGAAGATGGCTCCGTTCGACTTAGCTTAGGCGCAGTCGAACTGCTTATGTTCACGTGATATTTTGCGTTCAGAGGGGCTTGAATCGCAGAGCCCGGACACCACATGCGCACAGCTATCATGCGATGCAATTTCCGATTGGCGGGCTGAAAACGGCCGCGGACAGCTCGCCCATCGGTCGGGTCTCGTGCCTCGAGGAGTCCGGCGCGGACTGGCGAAGCCCAAGCGGTAGGCGCGCCTCGAGCCGGGGCTGAGTCGGGCCCGCCTCTCATGCAGCGTGTGTTGAGCGGCGCTGAGGACGCTCCTCGGCTGCGTGTCGCTCTGTGGCGGGCCGGCCGGGACCGGCGCGACGGCGGGATCTCGCTGCCTCTCTGTCCGCCCGCGCGCCTGCGAAGCTCAAGTGTCCGCTGCCGCT
The DNA here is from genome assembly GCF_011947565.3 of Pollicipes pollicipes. NCBI lineage: Eukaryota > Metazoa > Arthropoda > Thecostraca > Pollicipedomorpha > Pollicipedidae > Pollicipes > Pollicipes pollicipes. Next base: position 23,420,177 of record NW_023596576.1, on the reverse strand, counting down.
CTGACCTCGCCTGCGCGCGTGTTTTGTTTACCAGCGCCTGTGTCGCTCGGTGGCCGACTGTGATACGGTTCCGTATTCTGTTGGCATCCGTGCTGTTTTTCTCCCTCTCCCCACTTCCACCTTTGTCGTTTTCCATGCATAACGCACTGCTGCAACCACATACTTCCATGGTAACGACGAGGGGCGGCCGGGCTCGCGGCCGCCGATCCTGATTGGTGATGTGTGTGTCAGCGCGTGATAGTGCGAGCAAGCGCGTGCGAGTTTACCCTTCGGGTTCTGTTCCCTTCCCTCCACTCACTTTAATCCTTACGTGCACCTCCGTGCGCACCTGTGGGCAACAGAGCCTCGGTCCAGAAGGTTTCCACCATTTGGTCCGGCTGAATCCCGTCCCGTGCCGCCCTGCTTCGCGCCATGCCCAGCGCTACCCGCGGCGGCCGCCTGGCGACCAGGCTGGCCGTGCTCCCGGCGGAGCACGACCTGGCTGGCCGTGATCCTGGCGGGGCCCGACCAGGCTAACCGTGCTCCCGGCGGATCACGACCAGGCTGGCCGTGATCCTGGCGGGGCCCGACCAGGCTGGCCGCGATCCCGGCGAAGCCCGACCTGGCTGGCCGTGCTCCCGGCGAAGCCCGACCCGGCCGGCCGTGACCTCGGCGGAACCCGACCCGCTGGCCGTGCCCCCGGCGGAGTCCTACCCGACTGTCGGTCTCACCGGGCGGTCTGTTCGGCTGCTGCAGCTGACTGACCTGCTGTGCTGTGCTATGCCCAGCTGCTCGCTCTGGTGGGAGACGCTCCCGCACTTTCGCCTGATGCCTTCGTGACTTCTCCGCCGCCATGGTGTCTTGCCTTTGCATTCTTCATTAATGATGTTTTAATAAATCGTTCGAAAGCTGCAGTTCTTTTTTCGGTTTCTTAGAACAACGCTTTTCTCCATGCACCCACGTAAGGGTGAAAAAAGTGTAGCCCAAACAAAGGTTCCACAACCACAAAGCACTGATCATGAAAATCGATGACTTTGTTTAGACCATATCGCTGGTCGATGTGCACGCACCAGCTGCATGCTTCGGTGGGGTTTTGTTCGGAACATATCGTTGAGCAGCGTACACGTCTACACTTCGCGTGACTTGAGGTAGGCTTGCTTTGCAAGTAGCATGATGTCATCCACGTTGCAGATGAGTGTGGTAATAGAAGGGGAGGGGTGTGATGCGCTTTGATAGATGCATGAAAGCGAACACAAACAGCCTTGCGCAAAATGCCGCGTCGTGCAAAATTTCGACATCAGACTTAATACTGCCATTAAAGTGCTAGAAAAGGGAAATACTTGGGCATGTATGTTGGCTCCACCTGAAATGGAGCCACCACGTTGATCACATCTTTAGCTATCAGCCGCATTATTGGCTTCATGAAGCGATGCACGTTGTTCTTGGATACACGGTTTTTGCTTCTACTTTGCAATTCACTTGGTTTGCCGCACATAAGTTGTTGCTGTATTGCATGGGGTATTTTTATTCCCAGCTTATCCAAGCAAAATTCGCCTTCTGCAGAAGCGTGCAATTATAATTGTTGGTGAAAGCTAATTTTCTCGAAGCGTATCACTATTCGTCATACATTTAGTGGACCACATGGCTGCATGCGTGTGTGTGTGTGTGTGTGTGTGTGTGTGTGTGTGTGTGTGTGTGTGTGTGTGTGTGTGTGTGGTGTGTGTGTGTGGTGTATGTGCGTGTGTGTGTGTGTGTGTGTGTGTGTGTGCGTGTATGTGTGTGTGTGTGTGTGTGTGTGTGTGTGTGTGTGTGTGTGTGTGTGTGTGCGCGCTGTGCGTGTGCGTGTGTGTGTGTGTGTGTGTGTGGATCTGGAGCCGAATCTGGAGCCTTGGAATTGCATTCCCCGGACCAGGCCTTTGCCCATCCCAACCCGTGTGAATGTTATCAAACTTAAATCGTGTAAGCAGCGAGTTGCTTTCCTTGGCGGGCACTGGCGGCCAACCGTATCCCGCCTTTGGCTGCGACCACTTCTTCGCCTCCCTTTCGCCTAATGACTAACATAGCCTGTTGTCAGGCCTTGCAATCTCGGTCTTTGTTTTTGTTTTTGCTTCCACCTCTTAGTGGGGAGTGCCGCGACCCGCGTTTATTCCGGTGTGTTGTTGGGGTAGTGGGAAGGGCACTCCTGGTCGCCTGTTAATGGGTGGCGGTAAAAAAAAATGCGAGAGGCTTGGATGGACAGCCAGCACCACGTCACGAAGGCCAGCGGCACCGTCCCGCGCATCCGAACATCGGCACACGGTGTTCCTTTCACCCAGAACCCGGCCGGCCTCACGTCGCCTGCCCCCTGCACCGCCGGCCCCCGCCACCCTAAGTCTAACCCAGTTCCCAAGTGCCTCCACATCTGCCAGCGGCGGCGGCGGACCGGCCGGCCCGGCGGGTCGATGCCAGGGGCCGGGCGCCCGCCGCCGCCCGGCGCACTGGCCAATAGCCAGCCGACGTTCCCCGACCTTGGCCACCGCTGCACGGCAGTGGGCGCGCGCCGGCTGACGTCGTCAGAGCTCCGACTGCACGGCTGGAACGCGCAGCGCCAGCCGCCGCCGCCGCCACCGCGAAGGACGAGCCGTTGCAGGCAAGTGAGCGCGTCCGCGCAGAACACAGCCGGCCGGTGCGGCCTGCTGCTGCAGTCGGGTGCGCCGCTTGACTGGCGTGCTTGCTCGGCGTGACCGGGATACGCGACGCGTGGAGAAAGCATGAGCGCGTGCGCAGCGGACGCTGCGGCCTGTGTGCCGCGGTGCGGCCGCTGCTGTGTTTTATCACTGTGCCATGCTGGTCCCCATTGCTTCTGCATCCAACGGTTGGCTGATTTTTGTTTGCTCAGGTTTTAAAAATAGGCTCACAGTGCAATGTTTGTTCAGAGGCGCATGACCCAAAAAGTCGGCGGCTTTAGCTTAGTGTCACGTCACAGCTGCGGAATCGATGGTAACAGTGGACGCACCGATCACATTGGCGTGTGCTGGAGGGGCGCGACAGGTTATTGATAAATGTAGGCCATTATTAAACCATTTCTTGTCGATGAGCATCGCTCATTGGAGACTGAATTACATGGTCGCCATAGTTAGATGTAGTCTCTTAAGCCACCCACTTGAGCGCTGTCGATGGTTTTTCCTAGTCGGTCGACGAAAGTAGTGCATCCCTTGTCGACGGCAATATGCGCCTGCAGACGACCTTCAGAACTTCTGCTCAGTCTGGCTGGTCCGGGCGGGCGCCACCGCAGTTATTTCAGTCCAGACGATGCCGTCCCACTGACCCAGGCTCGGGGTGCTGGGTCCGGACGTGCCAAGTATTCTGGCGAACATGCGCCTTTGGACCCTTAGCCGGGAGACAAAGACTGCTAAATCCGTGTGGTTGTTTCTCTCCATTCTCCGGCTGCGAACCGTCGCAGTGTCGGCCGCTTTGCAGTTAGATGATGCTGGTCATCTGCCGGAGCCGGAGAGCAAGCAATTCTCAGCCCGGCTCTGTAGAGAAAGCAACACACGACAGTCTGGTGAAGTCCAGCGTTTGTTTTACTATGCAATCCGTTACACCAATCCGGACAAAACGTTCACTGGCCGAGTCGCGGTCCCAGCTTTCCGCCACCGCCCAGCGGGCCGACTGCGGAGCGTCGCCGGCCCAGCGGCAGCTGCCGCGCGACGAGCCCAGCTCAGCACGGCCGCCCTGTTTCAGTCCGCCGCGCCCGTGTCGAGTGCTGAGCGCGAGGACCTGCCGCCGCCGAACGATGAGGCTGCTGCTGCTCTGCGCACTCGTGACGGCAGTCACCGCCGTCGAGGAGAACCGGATCGACGACTCCAGGTACCGTGAGCTGCCGATCTACCGCGACGGCGGACCGGTCTTAAAATGGGCAGGGAAGGCCTCGAGGCTGCTGGACTTCGGGCGGCATGAGGTGGCGGCTCTCATGCCGATGAAAGCCGACCATCACTACCAGAGGGTATTGGCGACGTGATGTTAGTAGGTAGCAATGGTTATATTGACAAAACTCAGTGTAACCAAAGCTAACGTACTAACGTTGCTAAACCAGTATCTCCCGCTATACGGAAGGTCGAAGGTAACAGTTAATCCCTCTCTCTCTCTTGCGATCAGTACGCCTTAATTAAACCCGTCGTTTGATGTCACTGTTAACAAACATGTAGTCAGTTTGGTCATCCCACCAATCTCAGTGTAAAAGTTGCAGAATGCAGGCTAGGCAGCCCCCCTTGCGCCGTCGATCTTCACGAGCTTTTGCATGGGAGCGTACCATGGTGTTGCAAGACCACCTTCCGCAAACCGCCGCCTTTTGTATCACACCACCCGAGTGATTGCCACATCACGCCTTATCACCATTCACGTCATTGTTTGGACGCCACTCCGCAAATATGAAGCCAGGTGACTACTTAACACGCACCAGGTTGGCCAGCCAGATACCCTTCGCTCAGGTGGGAAGGGTCAATTTACCCCCCCCCCCCCCACTCTGAGATGTCGGGAACTAAGAGAGCTAAAGACACCAAATTTACAGGGCGTGTTGACCTGTACGTGAACTCACTTAGTCAAAGTTTGAAGTTCCTAGGTCATGACCTCCGGGTCAAGTAAGGTCAAATAAGGTCAACTTCCAGGTCGTGTCCAAAGCACCTCCAGAACTTAGATAACGGTTTCTAAGCAAAAGGTCACATGCTCAGTTAAGTTCAGTGACCTTGTTTGATCTTTTAAAGGTTATGATGACCCAAATCATGCAAGAGTGCTCTGAGTTTTGCATTTCAATAAGCGACAAGGATTACGCTAGGCAGTATGCTTCTAAAAACCAAATGTTGACCTGGTTTATTTTAGGTCAATGACCTATTCTAACCTCTAAGAAGTCCATGGAAGATGTATAATGCGGTTCCTGCCATCAATGAATTCGAAACGAGCACTAGAAACTATCCCACACTGCAAGCCCTAGAGTAAAAAGCAGGTTGATTTTGACCTTGGTCTGACATTGTTGTTGATTGGAGTTTTAGGGCGCGCCGACTGCTGTGGTCATTTTGCGCCCATAACAGCTAAATGACTGCCTACGACGGTAAATGGTTAAAAAATAAAATATATTAGTCAGAAATGAAAACGGCTGAGTTGTGAGAGGAATACGTCACCAATGATGTCCGAATATGTGAACCCACAATAACATCTTGATATGAAATTTTCAGCAACCTAAAAACTTCCTACACGCGGAATGAACTATTCAGGCGGGTGTATACAAAGTGCAAAACTTAACATGCGAAACGAACCTGAGGGCATGATTGATATATGGTGAGCTGTCACACAGTAAATCGGAGAGCGTCAGGGATGGCGCCGCCGGGCCAAAGTACCTCAAACGCTCGACACGTGGTATAGGACAGCACACGAGCACATGCTCCACTGTGAGCGCGGCGTTGCAGTGGCGACATCGTGGTAGTTCATCGTGACATAGTAAGTATCGATGTGTAGCATAAGTATGGCCAATCCGTAAGCGACACAGGATTACTTCCTCCCGTCTAGACTTTCAGTAGGATGACGTATAGGATGGATATAGGACGCCAGTCCTGAACAATCGGCTTAATGCTTTTGAGTTTACTGGTGCCCATCGCATCCCATGTGCTCTTCCATTCCCCACGCAAAAAGGCAGAGATGGCCGAGTATAGGTCTATAACGGGTATCGGAAACGCTCTTCGACAGGGACGAAGAGTAACACGCTTTGCGGCAGCGGCAGCCAACTCATTTCCCGCAATGCCAACGTGGTTCGGAATCCAGCAAAGTACTATGGTCTTGCCAGCCCGGTACAGACAGTCGGGACGCAGTAAAATATCCTGCGTAAGAGGATTGTCCGGATTAAAACGTCTTAATGCCGAAATGGCACTTAGGAAATCCGACAAAATCACGTGCAGACTGTTTTCGCCCACCTCCATAAAGCAAAGCGCCTTAATGATGGCCACAAGCTCTGCAGTATACGCGAACGCATGGGCTGGCAGTGTAAGTGATCGCGTATCGTGACCAGGTCTGACATTTTTACCTGACCTTAGGTCAACGTTATTTGCTCATTCAACATTGGTGTTGCCTAAGAAAGCATCTCAGCGGTGTATGGCTTCGTCTAACACTCCTTTGCGGCATCGGATTGCACGATTCCCTAGAAATTGACTTTGCTGAAATCATGACCTGACTTTGACCTGCCATAGGTCAGCGACATTACCAGTTGCATCTATATTTTGGATGCTTAGCTATCTTCTATTCGATTTCTATAACTATGCAAAATTTGGCGCGGCGTAGTCGCGCCATTCGGAATCCATTCTGGAAAAACCTTCGCGGGTGTCAATTTGACCCCCCATCCGAACGCATGTTAACACGCGCTCAGGTGGGGGGGGGGGGGGGTCGAATTGACCCCGCCAAATTTTGCATAGCTGCAGAAAATTGAATAGCGGATCGTTTGGCATAGAACATTTAGATTTACCTTTAAGGTCGGTGACCTATAAGGTCAAAGGTATAGCAGGTCAAGTCAGGCCATGGTTTCAGCGAAGACAATTTCTAGGGAATCCTTCAATCTCATCCAACAACGGAGTGTTAGACGAAGCCATGCATCTCTGAGATGCTTTCTTAGGCAACACATAAGCTGAATGAGCAAATTAAATTGACCTAAGGTCGGGTATGAAGGTCACACCAAAGTCAAACCAACCTGTTTTGTTACTCTAGGGCTTGCTGTGTGGGATAGTTTCTGGTGCTTATTTCGAATTTATTGATGGTAGGAACCGCATCATACATCCTCCATGAACTTCTTAGAGGTCAGAATAGGTCATTGACCTAAAATGACCCAGTTCAGCATTTCGTTAGGACCATGCTGCCTAGCGTAATCTTTGTCGCTTAGTCAAATGCAAAACTCAAAACAATCTTGCACGATTTTGGCCACCTTGACCTTCAAAAGGTCACACAAGGTCACAGACCCTAAATGAGTATGGGGCCTTTTGCTTAGAAACGCTTATCTAGGTTCTGGGGCACTTGGAGACCGACCTGGAACTTGACCTTGTTTGACCTTTTTGACCCGAAGGTTGTAAGCTAGGAACCTGAAACTTTGACCTAAGTGAATTCACGTACAGGTCAACACACCCTGCAAATTTGGTGTCTCTAGCTTTCTTAGTTCCCAAGATCTCAGATGGTCAAATTGATCCTCCACCTGAGCGAAGAGTGGGGGGTCAATAGGTGAGTGTGGGATGAACGGGTAACGAAGGTTTGGGGGTGGGGGGGGGGGGAGGGTAGCCGGCTACCCGGGCGCGTGTTAAAGCACTGCCATGACTGCATGGGGCAGTGTGAAATATACACGGACTTTTCGAAGACTTGCTGCAATGGATGGACTTGAAGGTGAAAGGATGGACCGGATGCTGTAATGTGTGAGCTGGTTGCAATGTTCAAAATAGGTGACGCTGAAAGCATATTGCAATAATAATTTGGTAGTTGCACACATGGACCTGACTGTGATTTGAGTGGATCGCATTAGCTACAAGGCTTATGACGTGATGCAAAATTCATTGAAAGGCTCTTCGCATCAGTTGGTTTTATATGTTAGCAAGGCTTGGACGCTGTTCAGGTGCCGAACACAGCACGCGATACTGAGCTAAGGCCTCCCAGTGTTCTGAGTAAGTCAACATAGATAACATCATATATTTAACGCCACAGAACGTGACTGGCCGCCCATCTCGGGCTGGTCTGTGGACGAGTCCGAGACGCCGTCATGGCGAGGAGATCTGCTGCGCCATCCCGTGATGGCGGGGAGATCTGCTGCGCCATCCCGTCATGGCGAGATCTGCTGCGCCATCCCGTCATGGCGAGATCTGCTGCGCCATCCCGTGATGACGGGGAGATCTGCTGCGCCATCCCGTCATGGCGAGGAGATCTGCTGCGCCATCCCGTCATGGCGAGGAGATCTGCTGCGCCATCCCGTGATGGCGGGGAGATATGCTGCGCCATCCCGTCATGGCGAGATCTGCTGCGCCATCCCGTGATGACGGGGAGATCTGCTGCGCCATCCCGTCATGGCGAGGAGATCTGCTGCGCCATCCCGTGATGACGGGGAGACCTACTGCGCCATCCCGTGATGGCGGGGAGATCTGCTGCGCCATCCCGTCATGGCGAGATCTGCTGCGCCATCCCGTGATGACGGGGAGATCTCCCCGCCATCCCGTGATGGCGGGAGATCTGCTGCGCCATCCCGCCATGGCGAGATCTGCTGCGCCCATCCCGTGATGACGGGGAGATCTGCTGCGCCATCCCGTCATGGCGAGGAGATCTGCTGCGGCCATCCCGTGATGGCGGGGAGATCTGCCCTGCGCCATCCCGCCATGGCGAGATCTGCTGCGCCATCCCGTGATGACGGGGAGATCTGCTGCGCCATCCCGTCATGGCGAGGAGATCTGCTGCGCCATCCCGTGATGACGGGGAGACCTACTGCGCCATCCCGTGATGGCGGGGAGATCTGCTGCGCCATCCCGTCATGGCGAGATCTGCTGCGCCATCCCGTGATGGCGGGGAGATCTGCTGCGCCATCCCGCCATGGCGAGATCTGCTGCGCCATCCCGTGATGAACGGGGAGATCTGCTGCGCCATCCCGTCATGGCGAGGAGATCTGCTGCGCCATCCCGTGATGACGGGGAGACCTACTGCGCCATCCCGTGATGACGGGGAGATCTGCTGCGCCATCCCGTCATGGCAAGGAGATCTGCTGCGCCATCCCGTCGTGGCGAGGAGATCTGCTGCGCCATCCCGTGATGACAGGGAGATCTACTGCGCCATCCCGTGATGACGGGGAGATCTGCTGCGCCATCCCGTCATGGCGAGGAGACCTGCTGCGCCATCCCGTGATGACGGGGAGATCTGCTGCGCCATCCCGTCATGGCGAGATCTGCTGCGCCATCCCGTGATGGCGGGGAGATCTGCTGCGCCATCCCGCCATGGCGAGATCTGCTGCGCCATCCCGTGATGACGGGGAGATCTGCTGCGCCATCCCGTCATGGCGAGGAGATCTGCTGCGCCATCCCGTGATGACGGGGAGACCTACTGCGCCATCCCGTGATGGCGGGGAGATCTGCTGCGCCATCCCGTCATGGCGAGATCTGCTGCGCCATCCCGTGATGGCGGGGAGATCTGCTGCGCCATCCCGCCATGGCGAGATCTGCTGCGCCATCCCGTGATGACGGGGAGATCTGCTGCGCCATCCCGTCATGGCGAGGAGATCTGCTGCGGCCATCCCGTGATGACGGGGAGACCTACTGCGCCATCCCGTGATGACGGGGAGATCTGCTGCGCCATCCCGTCATGGCAAGGAGATCTGCTGCGCCATCCCGTCATGGCGAGGAGATCTGCTGCGCCATCCCGTCATGACTGGGAGATCTGCTGCGCCATCCCGTCATGGCGAGGAGATCTGCTGCGCCATCCCGTCATGACGGGGAGATCTGCTGCGCCGTTCCGTCATGACGGGGAGATCTGCTGCGCCATTTGCACCCATTGGCAACACTTGACCTCCCCTGTGCTATCAGTTGTCGGGCGCCATGACTCCCGCGGGTACGGTTGCGCAAGGACCGCGGGCAGGTTGACGGACTAGAGCAGCTTACTGGGCAAGGACGAGGGCAAATTATTGCATTGCAGTTCCCGACTTCGCATTTACAAGGTGACATTGACCTGAATAGTCGCCTTGTCTCAGCGCGTCAGCTGCATGCGTCCCTGACACGGTTATGTGCAAGTTTCCGATGGGACTCGGATAATGCTGCACACATGGCAGACGACTAACCGCATTCCTCGCGCTGCATCGAAACGTGCTAGATTGCTCAGACGTGCTTTATCTAGCTGTGGGCACTCGGAGAAGTCCAGCAGCTGATCTTTTTGCAAACATAAGCTTGGTTACTTCCTTGTGATGTAACCACGCGATGTTGACATACTTCAATGTTCGCAGGGAAGCGTTTGCCGATCCGCTAACAAGTGTACTTGGGCGTTGATAAGAAATCGCTTGTACGGGCTCCAGCTGGCAGGGGGAGAGGGGGGGGGGGAGGTAACTGGCAGGCCCACCTTCAGCCCGGCACCCGTTTTATGCCAGCCGCGCCCGAGTCCTTTCATCCTTTTACACTTTCCTGCCGCCACAAGAGAGCACCAGTAGTTGCTGGTCTTTTCATGGACACCCGAGAAAATATATCACTCGCCGTGCCAGTCCGAACGGGCTGGCGGGCTCGAAGGTGTGTTGCAACGCAGGTCGATGTCATCACGCAAAGGCCCGTCGTATGCCGGTCACGCCAAACCCACTGGTCGGGTCGGGTCGGGCAGGTTTGCAGATCGCAGATCGAAGGCTCATGCAAGCTTTAGCGAAGAGAGGCGCGACCGTCCAGCGGTGGCTCTGTGTATAATGCTAGGTATGCGTATGCTGTGTATAATGCTAGGTTTGCGTACGCTGTGTATAATGCTGGGCGTGCGTGTGCGAACTGTTTAAATAGTGGCGCTGTGGCGTCCAGTAGTGGCGCTGTGTATGATGCTAGGTATGGGTATGCGAACTGTTTAATCGGGCCAGTTTGTCTGGCACATTTCAATGTACCGCTCACGATCTCCCCAACACGAACAAACGGTCGAGCGCAGGCTGAAAGCGGGTGCCAGATCTCGTCAGCGCTGCGTCGTAGCGACGTAAGACAGATTGCGACGGAACAGAAAACGGACGAGCGTGCTGGCATAAAAGCAGGTCGCTGTGTCTTTGGACGCACGCCGTCGCTGATGTCAGAGCTCAGCAACCGACACATACCGAGATCCTAAACCAAGTGCGTGGCGCAGGCGAATGTGTCGGTCGAGTCACAACACACCAATGCACGACAAAACGGCCGCATCCGCATCCGGCAGATGCGCCGGTAATGCAACCGAGGGCGGCCTGTGTCACCTTTTTCGAAGCAGATCTCGAACACAGAACAATGTGATTTGATCTGAGAGAGGCTGCATCATTAAAGCTACGCGGATGTGTTGTCCGGTTCAGGCACGTGGCCAATGGACGGGACAATAAAATGACCTTGCTCTGATGTCCGCGTTTTTCGCAACCGGTTACTCCCAACAGAAAGTTGAAAACCGATGACGTGCGATCTCACCGATCTCCCCCCCCCCTCCAATTAAGAAAATCCTGGATGCGCCCCTGGTGTTGTTTATTGCAAACAACGCCATTCGAAATACGTGCGCGTGTATGATACTCTCGTCAAAATTTCCCGCACCGAAAATTAAGGTAGATTCTTCTATTTTTTATGTGTTAAAATGACCTTGCCTGAACGGACCGGATGCCAAATAGGTTCTACGTTAGTGTACCTCGTTAGTGTACCTGCACTTCCGAAGTTTTCATGGAATCCTAGACAGATACAGGACATAGATTTCTATAGGTATTGACCACATCTGACGGTATGGGTTGCTGGAGGTGTCTGGCTCCATCAGCTGAGTTTTGTGTATCATGTACGTGATAACAACTGACGACTCTCACACCGGCTATCACCTCATTCACCCTGCGCCGCACCAGGTGCCGTTCCGTTGGTCATGTGTTTGCAGTGAATATCGAGATGTGCAGTTACGGTACTCTTGAAGCATAACAGCATCACCCAGGGTAGTATCGCATGTTTCAGGAATGTTAAAGCTTACATTCTTGCACTAGGGATGGACGGTTAGAAACCCGGTGGCCCAAGACGAAGGGAAGCTATGGCTTGGATGCCGTGCGTGGGGCAGACCAGCCTCACCTGAGCCCGAGCGACGTCATCGCGTCCACTTGCGCGCGACACGGACCGAGGCTAGACCGAGACTGGCGCCATTTAACCCGTCCCCCCTCCCTCCCCCCCCCCCGCCTCAGCGACGTGTCCCCCTGGACGTGGCGGTGCGAGTCGGGCCGCGCGCGACACGGGCCGAGGCCGGACCGAGGCTGGCGCCATCTAACCCGTCCCCCCTCTCCCTGCCTCAGCGACATGTCCCCCTGGACGTGGCGGTGCGAGTCGGGCCGCTGCATGCGCCGGCCAGTCGACGAGGCGACGGACGGCATGCAGTTCAACAGATGTAAGCTGACGTGTGGCGACCTGTCGGTGGTGTGGCCGCGGCCGACCGGGCCGGCCATGTTCGGCAAGAAGACCGTGCCCTTCCTCCTCGACCGCGTCAAGTTCACGCTGACGGCTCCCGGGCCGGTGAAGCCCATGCTGCAAGAGGCCACTGAGATCTTCCTCAGCAACTTGCGGGTGCTGCATCCGGTGTTGAAGCATCCGCAGAAGGCGGGCTGCACGCGCGCCGGCCACTGCCCGCCGGCACTGGCCGAGCGCTTGCTGCGCGTAGTCGTGGTGGTTGACTCCGACATCGTCCGGTTGAGCGTCAACACCAGCGAGTTCCACCAGGTGCTCATCAACCAGACGCAGGACGGCGACATGAACGTGCTCGTGTACGCGCCGACCTTCTTCGGCGCGCGCCACGGTTTGGAGACGGTCTCGCAGCTTATCAACTACGACGATCAGCACGCCTGTCTGCAGGTGATCAACATGACCATGCTGAGCGATGCGCCCGTTTACCCGGTGCGCGCGCTCACGATCGACACGGCGCGCAACTTCATCTCGCTGGCCGGCCTGCGGCGCACCGTCGACGCCATGTCGATGAACAAGCTGAACACACTGCACTGGCACATCACCGACACGCACAGCTTCCCGATCGAGGTTGGGCGCGAGCCGCGCATGGCACAATACGGCGCCTACTCACCGCAGGAGGTGTACACGGGCGACAGAGGTGCGCGACCTGGTGAGCTACGCCCAGCAGCGCGGCGTCCGTCTGCTGCCCGAGCTGGACGCGCCCGCCCACGTCGGCTACGGATGGCAGTGGGGCGAGAAGGCCGGCCTCGGCAAGCTGGCCGTCTGCGTCGGTGAGGTAAGAGGACGATGGCGGGGGGGGGGGGGTCCGAAGGGCCGCGGGCCCGGTCACGGCGGCAGGATAATGAGTCTCGGGAAGGGTGGGGAGTGGGTTTGATACGGGGAGGTGAGTGGGTGCTCTCACTCGCGCCTGGAGAGGTGTAGATTAATAGCCGGGGCTGCATCCCGTACATGATACAATGCCCAGTTTGAGAAAAATTGAGGTCAGCGCCCTTCACACCGGTGATTTTCAGTTACCAGCCTGATCAGAAGCCAAACATTTAGACGCACGTATGGGCTGGACAGCCTCTGGCAATGTCTGTTCATTCACCAGGACCACGCGGGAGTCGGGCAATTTGCCTACAATGAGGGGTCGATGGTGAGTCGTTGCACTGCTGTTTTCGCACGTCACAACACAGGCACGCTGTGCTATCACGGACTGTTTAAACAACCGCGGAATAGTGGCCTCCCTAGAGCTCCTAAGGTCGGAGAGACTAGTGTGGTAACCATCTCTGCAGACCGTCAGACAGGAACGCTCCGGCCGTTTCCAGGAGCCGTGGACTCAGTATTGTGTCGAGCCGCCTTGTGGGCAGATGAACATCATAAATGAGAACATGTACAAGGTGCTGGAGAAGATCTACGCCGACTTCAACGACATGTTCGATCCGGACATCTTCCACGTAGGAGGCGACGAGGTGAGGTTCTACGAGGCTGCCCACCTCCGTACGTCACGAGGCATGATGGCCGGACTGACGACTTTCGCGGGGATGGAGTGGTCCCACTGACGACTTTCGCGGGGGGTGGGGTGGTCCCACTGACGACTTTCGCGGGGTGGGGTGGTCCCACTGACGACTTTCGCGGGGTTGAGTGGTCCCACTGACGACTTTCGCGGGGATGGAGTGGTCCCCGCTGACGACTTTCGCGGGGTGGGGTGGTCCCACTGACGACTTTCGCGGGGATGGAGTGGTCCCGCTGACGACTTTCGCGGGGTGGGGTGGTCCCGCTGACGACTTTCGCGGGGTGGAGTGGTCTCACTGACGACTTTCGCGGGGGTGGAGTGGTCCCACTGACGACTTTTTCGCTGACGACTTTCACGAGGTGATGAGTCCAGCTGACGACTTTCAAGGGGTGGGGGCTGAGGCTGCCTCACTAACGATTATCACAGAGAGGGGTGATTCAGTTGTCAACTTTTGCGAGATTAGGCAGTTTGGTTAGCGACCTTTACGATGTAAGGCAGTTCAGTTGACAACTTCCAAAAGGTGCGATGCTTCCGTTGACGAGAGACGTGAGATGGCGCAGACCTGGACAGCTTCTGATGTACTCCCAGCCCGGCTGCCAGTGCTCTGTTGCGGTCTGGGCCTTCGCAACAAGATAAGCCATGATCCAAGATGAAGCCAAGATGAGCCAATGGCCATGACACGCCTCAGGCGACGTTGTTTTGACAAATCTAAACTGATAAGGCGCGGACAGACGGAAAAGCCGAACCTGTTGACACTCAGTGTTTGCCCCAACCTTATCTAAGCTCACAGTACAGGGCTCACGGGTCCTGTTCTGGGACAGGAGCGTGACATCGATCCTATCGTATATTCGCTATATATATTCGTATATCGTATATATTCGCTCTCACTGTTGTATGTTGATGGCTAAAATTGATGCATGTTTCAATAAAGTTATGCTGTAAATACTTGAGGTCATTCAGAAATAATCTAGTCAGTAGGATATAACGTGCAACATGCAGCTTAAAATGGAATTCTGTTCAAATAAGTTACGTGACGGTCATCAGCATTTGTTTGTTTTTGGCAGACCATTCCTTTAGGCGAGGAGATGTAATTTTGTGGAGAAAATCAATCTGAGTCTCATAGTCGATCTCATCGTTGCTTTCCATTTTGTTGCACTTCTAAACGTCCATGTAAGATAATTTGGGCATGCGTGGTAAGTGTGCTTCGACAGATTAGGGACGGTACCTTTCAAGTCATTTTTACAAGCGTACAGGTTTTCCGTATGCGTCTGCGCCGAACGCCGTCGTCGCCGAATGCCCAACGCCTCACGCGCATCCACTGCCGACAGATTAACCTGAACTGCTGGAAGTCGACGCCCGAGATCGCCGCATACGTCAAGGATCACGGCGGTGACCCGACCGACGACCACGAGTACATGAATCTGTGGGTGGAGTACCAGTCGCGCGCGGCCGACATCTGGCGGAACGTGAGCGGCCACGCCATGCCGCTGGTGCTCTGGACCAGCGACCTGACGGCCATGTCGTCACGAGCCTCGCGTCTCACGCCGCACCAGTACTGGATCCAGGTGTGGACGACCGGTGATGACGCGCAGATCGGCGAGCTGCTCCGGCAGGGCTTCAAGGTCATCATGTCCAACTACGACGCCTGGTACCTGGACTGCGGCTTCTCGGCCTGGGTCGGCAGCGGAAACAACTGGTGCTCGCCTTACAAAAGCTGGCAGACGGTGTATGACAACAGCCCGCGCGCCATCGCGCGCAGCTTCCAGACGAAGGTCGACGGGGGCGGCGCGGCGCACGACTACGCCGACCTCGTCGTGGGCGGCTCGGCGGCGCTCTGGGCTGAGCAGTCGGACGACCAGACCCTCGACCAGAAGCTGTGGCCACGCGGCGCCGCGCTGGCCGAGCGCCTCTGGGCAGAACCGGAGACGGGCTCGGCCGAGGCGCTCACTCGGTTCGTGCACCACCGCGAGCGCATGGTGGGCCGCGGCGTGGCCGCCGAGTCCCTCCAGCCGCAGTACTGCCACCTGAACGACGGCGTGTGCCTGTAGCGCGGTGCCGCGCGGGGGCTGGCCACGCAGGCGGCGCAAGCAGCTGGGCACGGCAACCGCGCCAGCAGGGCGGGCCTCGTCCTCCACTGGCGGGGTGACGGGGATTTAGTAGTGGCGCTGCTCGCCGTTAGGTGTCAGCTCCAGGTGTCGCTTAAAGTGCGGTCTCTGCCAGTAGGTGTCGCGCCGGTCGGCTACCAACGATTGTCTGTGATGTCTGTCGCGTTGTCGCTTGTGTCGGTAAGCACGCTCTCCATGGGCTGCAGCGTTTGACATCAAGCTGCCATAAATAGTAATGTTTGGGAGATTAAGTTCCCGGAGGTAGCTGGTGCTGAGGTCGAGTACTTTATATCCGAGCAATTTGTGTGGTTTTAGAGATTCTGGCCACTAATCATTTGCATCACATTCTGGTCACCAATCGGGCCTAAAGCTCCATGTTTTAAACCTTGCATGGCACACTTTTAAGTTTGCATGATTGTGATCGGGTAGGTCGTGATGTGCCATGTGTAATTCTGTCGCCGTTGGTTCGCCACCCATTTGAGATTTTGCGACACGAGCTGCGCGCTCAACGTTGTCGCCAAACACTCAGTGGAGGAATGAGCGTGCAGTAAGGCAGGGTGGTAAGGCCGTGCGAGTAGCTGTTTTGGTTTTGTGCAACTTCGGAATTTCTGGGACTAGCAAACGTCTGACGCGGGTGGTTTTTAGGTTGCTATGTTAGTGCCGTTTAGTTAGATTGTCTCTTCTCCTCCCTTAATTATGCTGCTAATAGCCTTAAAACATAAAGGAGAGAGCCCTTCCTCTACATATGACAGCTGAAGGAGTGCACGTTGTGTCGGTTGTCTTCAGGTCCCAGATAAGCTGGACGCATCATGTGTGTCATCTGAATGGATCCGTGGAAAAAACACGGCTGTTATGAGAGGTAGAAATGCTGAGCATAGTCATCACAAGCTATCTGATAGCGATGGCAAAAAAACGTTGATATGAGTTAGCTGTGCAGTCGGCTGATTGCAGTGTTAGTAGAAAATGGTTGTGACTTTGCTAAACGTATGCATAGCTGAAATCGTGGTGCTTCCTGGACGTCGCGGCAGCGAGAATCGGTTATAATATCCTGTCGAATCTGCATCCCTGCGTGGAGCATTGTAACACCAGTCTGACTCCACAGCAGGACACTGCGTCCAGTGCAGTCGGGTGCATATTCAGGAGGAATTACTGGTATGGCTGTAGGTGTGGGCGGAAGCACAAAACATCGAGTGTATGCCTCAATAAATGCATTGTAATGCTCCTGGTTGCACTCCTTTTTTGTTTCCCTTGCTCATCGTCAGCTTTTCAAAATACAGAACATCGAGTGTGTGTTTCAGTAAATGCATCGTTATGTTTCTGGATGCACTCCTTTTCACTTCGTCTCCCTTGTTTTTTCGTTTGCATTGTACTCCTTCATTTCCATTGCCCTTTGAGTCTCCATCAAAACAAATATGACGTTGGAGTTTAGAATATTTTTAGATCTCCATACTATAGATCTAAACATTGGGGAAAATGTGCCTAGTGAGGTAGCGGGTGGTTACCACTGATAAGTGATATGTGACTGGTGGGCATGGCCGTAAATAACCCACTGAACAGTGAGTGGGTCGGGTGACCGAACCTATGACGCAACGGCCGCCGTCGGCCAGCACAGACGCCGTTTTCCGGAAGTTCTTGTCCAAGTTGAATCCATAGTCCAGGGATGGACCACCTGTCCGCCCAAAGGGGGTCCAGAATACCAGGTAATCCCAAAATTTCCAATTAAAGAAGTCAAACGGCTACTAGCTTCATCAATAACATCAGTCACCGCTGGCGTCGCCGCGTTCCGTCACTCGAATCAAATGAAAAGAAAGAAATTGAGCACGGATAAGTAATGTATATCAGAGGCTTTCGTGAAGACACCAGACCGACGCGGCAGAACGACATCCGCTGCCCAAAAAAGCAACTACAAGGATTTAGTCGCTATCCACACAATTTCCAACTTGGACTTCGGAAATGCCATCAGTCCCTGGAGTTCTGAATCCAACGGACACCTCGAGAGAGTGCCCGGTGCCCGCAGCGGTGCCCGCAAACCCTGCCGGCTCTAGACTGGTTCCCAAGTATGGGAGCTGATGCCGGTATACGTCATCACTGGTCTCTCGTCGGACCGTCCCACCCACTTATGTAACAGCTCGCCGACCCCGGTGAGCAATCACATGTGTTCCTCTGAGTTACCTGTGTACTTTCCTGTGTACAGATATGTCTAAGGGTGGGCGAGACTTCCCGCTCAGTTTCGTTCCGCTCATCCTCGCTCAGCTCTGTTAAATCAGTGATAAGGAGTTTTCAAACCATGAAGTCCCACTGGAGAAATTTCATATCGGCTGAAACTCCAGCGAAGTGTTCGGCTCGTGGATCGCAGCGCCTTGCCGCCTGCCAATCCCGCACTATCCCCATACAGTCGGTAGAGGAGAGTGGCAGCAGTCGTGTCTGCTCTCAGACGCCAGTCGAGGTCATGACCTGCATTTATGTACTACGTGACAGTATGATAGCACCTCAAAGTGCACAAGAACGAGTTGCATAACAGTTTGTATCATGCAGTACGCCTTACAGGAACGAGTGCCACCGCGGGGTGCGATCCCGAACAAAGCAGAATATGTCGTCACAGCTCTCACTGCCGCATCGAGGGGCGTGGACTTTGGCGTGCACTGTGCAAATACATTTCAGCAGAAGACCCATCACCACGGTCGTGATAAACAATAGCTTTCCTTCGATAGGCCCATCTAGTGCCAAACCAGTCATTTGTGGTTGTGAAATATGTTCCCGGAACCCGGCCCTGTTGCTGGCAGGTCACCAATGCACGTGCAATTACAGCAGTAAGAACAAGCACCGCAATAACCGTCGACAGTCCACAGGTATGAGCGTTTTCTGATATGCATATTCGATCACTTATTCATCTCAGCGTGTGTAAGCTGGAATAAAAGCCGCCTCACGCCAATCTTTCGTCTCACGTTGCTGTTAGACGTATTGCCAGACGAGAACTGAGATCAGCTCGCCAGAAAACTATGCGCCTTACATATTGCCCCACCGTCGCCAGCATGACGGACCGCGCTTTGCTCTTCCGTGTTGCGACGGTCCGCGGTCGCGGACAGCAGCCGGCCAGAGGCTCACCATTCAGCTCCTCCGTCTCACGTGTCTTCAGTGGGTTACAGATGCATGCCAGCAGAGCCTGCAGCCCCTTCAGACTCGGTCACGAATGGTGTCCACAGTCGTAACCGAACGATGTCTCCTTTAAAATTAACGTTTTAGAAGAATGGGCCTACTACGCTCTTGGCGGCACACCAGGCCTCTTCCGCCGGCTCAGCAAGCCTCCTCCGCGCGGACCGCTGGTTCTCTTCCTCGCCTACTGGGCCTTCTCTGCCTTTTCGGCCGGCACCCAGTGTCCGTGCACCATCTGCGGTATACGGCAGTCGAAGCGAACGCGAGCCAGCGGCTCCATGCTCGCCGCGTCCAGCAGCACCAGGTGATCGGGTCGACCGCCGGTGCCCAGCAGCGTGAGAAGCAGCACGCCGTCATCCTCGGCCGCGCCGTCCGGCCGCGGCACGAACGTCGCCTCCGATGGGAACGTGGCTGGCTCGCCGCGCCACACGCGCTTCGAGCGCCCCACCATGTCCAGCTTGCCGATGCCGCTGCGGAAGGCGCCCTGGTCGTACAGGCCGCTGACGTACAGGTGACGGTAAGGCTTGCCACGCAAGCGCGGGTTAATGGTCGGGTACTCGACGCCGGCGTCCGGGAACAGGTCGAGCGTCAGCGTCACCGTGTCGCCGCTCCGCACGGCCGTCGCCGTCGTCGCCTGTGACGTCACAAGGTTAACGCCCTCGGCGGCCTTCTTGACGTCTTCCAACACGGGGATGGCGAGGCGGGTGATGCGGCCAGGGTGGCTGCAGTGCAGCTTGTTCTCGCTCATCTTGTCGAGGAACATCGCGTCCAGCATGTCCGGGCCCTCCGAGGTGACCATGTCCAGGATGATCTGGTCGCCGTCTTCGAAGGCGTTGCAGATGTGCGACTGGAAGAACGGCACATCAGTGACATACTTGGTCTTGACCAACTTGCCGTCGGTTTTATGAACGACGTACAGCTTCACGTTATACTCCGGATGCCACTCCATGCAGTCCTTGAGCGAGTTGCCCTTGACAACCATCGACATCACCTTGGACAGCACCATCACCAGCGGCTGCTCCAGCAGCACGATATAGTTCTCCGTCAGGCCGAAGGAGTGGTAGTACGAGTAGGCCGTCGTCCAGGAGGACGACATAGACAGGAGGCACTTGGCCGCTCCAAACGCCTCTCGGCCGTCCGTGGCCGCCGGTGCCGGTGGAATTTTGTTCAGCTGATACTTGAAGCCGGGAATGAAGGTGACGCCCAAGGTGTATACCGTACCGTCCGCGTCCGTCACGGGGTGCGAACAGCACAAGTTGACACCCAGCAGCTTGTACAGGTCCACCTTCTCCAGCGTTTCCAGCGAGCTGAGCTCCATCCGGTGGATCAGAGCCGTCTCGCACGCAGCGAACAGCTGGCCGTTGACGCTGTACATATTGTTGAAGTTGTTATCCGTCATGTCGGTCGGCAGGATCGACGACACCATGCGGCTGATGAAGTTCTTGGACGGGTCCGGGTGGCCGCGCGTTCCAAACTCAGTATAAATCAGCTTATTGTGCTTGACCGCCTTCTTGTAGGCGTCCGACTGGACGAAGCGCTTTTGGATGGTGACATGGCCGGCGCCGACAGCGAACCGGCACACCATGGCCAGGCCGTCGAACCAATGGCGCACGGTGAAGCCGTCGCCCAGACTGAACTTGCTCGGTCCAGCGCGGTACAGGGAGCCGGCCAGCCAGCCGGGCAGCTGGCCGCTGACCAGCTGTCCCGCCGCCGGCTGCAGCTGCTCCTCGGCGTCGTACACCAGCTCCGCCAGGCCGGGCACCTCCATGGCGAGGCCGAGATCTGCTGAGTGAGGCCGGCTTGGCGGTAGCAGCTGCGGCGCGCCCCTCCCTTCGACGCGGCGTCCGGCAGAGTGACGGCTGGTGGGTGAGAGTGGCCGTCCCGCCCAGGCGGAGGGGTGTCTCGCCGCAGACGCCCGTCAAAAGCGGCGGTGACTGGCCCACGAACGCGTCATTAACCAGACGAGGGGGTGTAGATTCCCTTCAGATGGGAACGGCAGGAGTACAGTCTCAACTGCGAAAAAAAGGTTTAAAGTTTAGATGAACCCCGTTTCTGTGCATTTGAGCGATAGTTTCGATCACTTCCCTTGCTTTACCGCTGCCCACAATTATTCCGCGAGCCAACGCCCCTGCGCTAGACGGCACATCATAGAGGGCGCCGCTGTCCCGGTCCAAGCGCGGATGCAGCAGGCGTCGGGGGACGTTGTTTCCACGCCTGCGTATAGCAAACTGCTGACTCATCGAGACACGGTAACTTCACGTGATGCACGCGACAGCAAAAGCAGCCACGAAGTCAGCGAAAACTGCCAGATGCGACACGGAAAGCTCGCGTCTGCCCATGTTCCGTTGACTTGTTCTCCATTTGTCAGAGGCTGCGGCTGGCATCCACTCAAGGCCACTTTTTGGAGGGGCAGCAATTCAGGTCCGGAAGCCCGACAAACCGTTCCGACGACTAGAGCCGCAGACTTTTTCGCCGGGAGGGCCACGCTCCACCCGCACGGGATGGTTTGCACGCAGACACTGGGGGTTCACGACACACTCCATTGCTGAGCCTGTGCGGGCGCGCCCACCTATCACCCTGTCAGGAAGGGTGGGTGCCGCGGAATACTTGAAAATGGCGGGGTTTTGGAGTATGATGCAGAAAATCGTCATAAGCGTCGCGGTACGTTCTTTGATAAGATAGCCTCAGTTAAGGGCGAAACGCGATAAAACCCAAATTCATCGATACCAAAGCCGGCTTCCGACATCGGAAGGGTGCGGCCCAACAGGAAATCTTGCCCACCATTTCCGCAGCGCGTGAATGGCTTCGTTACGGACGCGAATGGGACAGATATGATGGCACTGGAAATGACGTGTCATATTTAGGCATCGCCGTGTTGTTCATCACTGAGTCATGCTGACAGCCAATTCCCTGATTACCACACAGACAAGTGCCGGCCTTCAGAGTGCTGTGTGCAGGCTTCGGTGCGGGCTGTGAGACCGTGCTATCACACGCAAAACAGCAAACCGATAAAACCCCGCCGGGATTAAATCAGCGGCCTTGCATCGGCCTCAGAGTCACCGAGCTTTCCATAAAATAACTTAAGAACTGTACAAAAAAACATAGCACTAACACTTTGAGAACCTCAGTTTTCCAAACTCTAAGCCTGTGAAAATTGCAAGGCTCCATATCTCATAGACCGCATGTGTTTTCAGTCGCTCGATAACGCACGTTTACTGTGGAATACCTGCTCTCAACGACCTTCGTGTCTTGATTTGTTTGTGCTGCCTTGCATCTTGGCAAGCTACCTGATATGGGTCTGTAATTAGAAAACGTTTCCGTCATCCAAATGCGTAAAAAAATTTTTGCAGAACTAGTATTGGGCCTTGCATGGCCTCACTCCTTATTAGGTGACGTAAGCACTTATCTGATTTAAACTGACAAAGGCTTTAAACTGACAAAGGCTATCCTTGCTTGTTTCGTCATCATATTACCTTTAGTTCTTGAGAAAAATAAATGGGTCCTATACACGAAACGGCTTGACCCATTTCATGTGTTTTAGACTAGCGGATATAGCGCATATTTAGGCTATAGCGCATTTCAACACTTTTAAAGCACGCAGTTCCCAACAAAGACAAAACCAACGTTTTCCCGTCACCCCGATTCGATCCTCCAAATGTCGCTTGCACTGACAATTAGCGACACAAATTTAGAACAGTTTTACTCAAACCAAACAATGCCGCTTTCCGCTTGGTTCTAACCTCTTGGGGCCTCGAGATGGCGGAGGCTTTGACGCCCCCTCGTTCGCCAAAGGCAAGAAAAGCGCCCGTCCGCCAGGCATTAAACCACAGACGGGGTGCTCAGGTATGGCCTGAGCACATCCCAGACAGTCAGCACGTTTCCCCCGCGTCAGCCGTGACCACAGACGACCGTGAGGCTGTCCTTCGGGCCTGCACGCAACGGAGAGAGTCGTCCTACCCCCCGGCGATCTCGGAACAGCGCCGTCTCGCCGGTAACGAACCGGTTCTCTGCGCTCGCTCCTAAAACATATTTTCTTGCTCTCGCCGGAGGCAGGGCGTCACTGACAGCTGATGACAGGCGACGGGAGCATTCGTGGCCCATTCTTTCTATGCGACGCCTAGCTTGGCACAAGGGTCATGGGAATCGAAATATCGCTCAGAGACTGTCGTTGGCTCGTGATGCGGGGCATGGCCCGAAGCCACGGCCCAAGGAACTGACAGGGCGACTCATTGGAAAGCATAAAATGTGGGTAAAAGTCCAGTGCAACCCACTGACATTTGAGTAATTATCCGGCATGCAATCTTCAGCGCAACGCATGAACTTTGCACAAAGTGCAATGCGTAGGGATCATCGGTGCCCAGTATAACTCAAAGTGCGTCGTTTGTCGCAAGCGTCCTACATTAATTTGGTGCTCTGGGCATGCGCTGAGGAATCCTAACTACGGGAGCCAATCAGCCGATCGGGCCAGCGGACCGAGAGACGTTGCAGTTCGGGACCAGCCGAGGCCGCGGCCTCATTCACAATGAGGCCGTGACAAGGTGACGCTCTTAGTCACAGCCAACAAGTGATCACGAGCATGATTCTGACAGTGGTTGGCTAGACACACATGCGCTTTAACACGGACGGGGGCTGCAGCCACTGCCGACCGTGGTCAGGTCAGTGCTGCCCCGCGACTGGCGTTAGTTTAATGGGGACCGCCGGCAGTGTGGTGGACCCCGGCACGAAGGTATGTGAGGGCTGACGCAACCGTCTGTGGATTATGAGACAAACCCGCCACATAATCGCTTCGTGAGAAAGTACTTGCATATTAACCGAATGTACGGCATCTCACCGTCCATGACAAACACCTTTCACTATGCCGCCACATTTCATCTTCGACTCCATGATCGCAAATGCGTCCGCACAAATTACTGCATGCACTTCTATAAACTCCGTCTATGCATCGACGAGTCCCATTGAGAGGCCCCTTCGACTCACCACTAGGAACCAGACGGCAGACACTATCTGCACGGAATGTCGAGATACGATCTGTCCCACATAGATAGAACGGCCATTGCGTAAGCAGCGTAAGGGTCACATCCATCGTCTATGTGCAATGCGCTGTTTGATCCTCCTGTATCGCACGCGCCGACCGCCAGCCGTTTCCAACCAGGAGCGGGATGGCTAGTCAGGCCATTCAACAGACGTCATTGGTCCACTATGCAGCTGCAAACCTCAAGAGGTAGTTGGTCGAGCACAAGAATCGGGAGGGTATTGTATTCTGGTCATTAAACCTCATACTCACGCCTTATTACATGCTAAAACAGACCCAAGAACGCCTGGCGCGTCCGGCCGACGACGCAAGACCCCGACCTGAATCAACAGAAGCCACGGAAAATGGAACGACATGTGTGAACCGAGATCAGATCAGCAACGGACAGCCCGCGCCACAGACCGCAGCAGGTGCATCACCGCCGACGACCTCCGCCCCGCCTGCCCCTCGGGCCGGCAGCGGCCGGGGACGCCGCTTGTTCCGGGCATGGATCGCTTCAGCTGAAGGCAGCCTCTCTCATACCGACGGAGTGGCCCGAAATACCCACTACGAGCGGCGCCGGCCCGTCTCGAATCGACCGCACGGGACCCCAATATGTCCCGCGGCGCTAACGCCCCTCTCCCCGTTATTGCCGGGCGCACGCCGAACGGCACGGCTAGTCGGAGACGCGCGGAGGACCGTCACCGGGCCTCGAGCCATACGCGAAGTCCGTTTGAAGATCGCTCTATCTTTCAGTTGTTTCGCGATGCGTGTAACTGCTAGTTTGGCTGCCTCAAGCTTATCAAGGCAGGACAGCTGAAAACGGCCGATAGTAGGCCTTAACTTTCCTAGCTGTGGCCGTAAGTTGTGCATGTCACCCCCGATCAACGGCATGGCAAGCCAGATACGGGGGCAGGTCCTCTTCCGAGGACATAAAAGTCAAGCTTACGCAAGATAAGTTGCCCTACGGGTCACCGCGGCGGCGCTGGCGGCGATCAGCGCCACCGATGGGCTGGGAAAGGTGACAGACGTCCGGGCAGCTGGCAAGCGCATCACACGAAAAGTGCTGGTACATTACGCGCCGGTGCACTTGGCTAGATTCGTGACGCTTCCACGAACGCACGCCCAGTCAGGCAGGCAGAGGCGGCGGAGCGGGGCGATCCTGCCGACGTCACGGCAAAACACGTGACACAACGGCTCCCCAAGTCAGCGTTGGCGCTCGCGCTGGGGCACGTCCAAGCTTTGTTCGGTCGAACGACGGGTCGGTACCCAACTGGTGGTCGAATTCCGGCATGCTGCTCGCCGAGCCTGCCCATAATTCTCTCGAGATCACATAAATACTATTTTGAACCACTTTTTTTTGAAATTTGAAACACGAGCAAAGACTTTACCATCAACGTAAGAAGCACTTACCCGGCGACAGGCCCGCCCATGGGAATCTCAGTCAGATCCATGTGCGTCCTCGAGCACAAAAAGCAAGCGCAGAGAGCTCCACCTGGTGCGTGCGCCATCGAGTGTCACTGACCGCTCGAGCCGCTGGCGGTCCGCCTCGAGAGAAGCGCTCGCCGTCGCTTCCCACGCTACGGTCCCGTGTAAAAACAACTCTCTCATGCCACCGCGACCACACGGCCCGCCGGCATGGGTGGCCGGTGATGGGTCGTTACCATGTTGGTCACTGCCGAACATGCGGAGAGACACTGATCTCAACCGGACGGGCTCGCGGAGGGGCCTTCCGGAGACGCCCAGCAGCGGCAGCAATCATCAACAGCACAGATTGTCGTATCTCGTGTATTGACTCCTTAAAGGAGGGGTTGTTCCACTCAGTGCTCGGGTCAAACATCGCGCAAACACGCATTATCATGGGAGGCAATAGACATCAAATCAAAGTCCTCGTGACAGACCCTCAGCCACGACACTGAAGTCAGGTGGGCCCCCATCCGTGCGAGCGGGATGGTGGCCCAGTGTCGCAGCCGGCACCCATTCCCTCTGGCCCAGGGCGAGCGGGATGGTGGCCAACGGTCGCAGCCGGCACCCATTCCCTCTGGGCCCAGGGCGAGCGGGATGGTGGCCAACGGTCGCAGCCGGCACCCATTCCCTCTGGGCCCAGGGAGACCGGGATGGTGGCCAACGGTCGCAGGCCGCACCCATTTCTCCCAGGCCCAGGGCGAGGCGCCCGCGGAGTCGCCGCCGTCCGCACGGCAGTCGCGGGCTCTCAGCGCAGCGAGCACAGCCTGGCCATCAGGAGTGGCGGGCGGCGGTCACGGGCTCCCAGTGCAGCGAGCACAGTCTGGCCATCAGAGTGGCGGGCGCGGTCACGGGTTCCCAGTGCAGCGAGCACAGTCTGGCATCAGGAGTGGCGGGTGCGGTCACGGGCTCCCAGAACAGCGAGCACAGTCTGGCCATCAGGAGTGGCGGGCGCGGTCACGGGCTCCCAGAACAGCGAGCACAGTCTGGCCATCAGGAGCGGCGGGCGCGGTCACGGGTTCCCAGTGCAGCGAGCACAGTCTGGCCATCAGGAATGGCGGGCGGCGGTCACGGGCTCCCAGTGCAGCGAGCACAGTCTGGCCATCAGGAGTGGCGGCGCGGTCACGGGTTCCCAGTGCAGCGAGCACAGTCTGGCCATCAGGAGTGGCGGGCGCGGTCACGGGTTCCCAGTGCAGCGAGCACAGTCTGGCCATCAGGAGTGGCGGGCGCGGTCACGGGGTTCCCAGTGCAGCGAGCACAGTCTGGCCATCAGGAGTGGCGGGCGCGGTCACGGGCTCCCAGTGCAGCGAGCACAGTCTGGCCATCAGGAGTGGCGGGCGCGGTCACGGGCTCCCAGTGCAGCGAGCACAGCCTGGCCATCAGGAGTGGCGGGCGCGGTCACGGGCTCCCAGTGCAGCGAGCACAGCCTGGCCATCAGGAGTGGCGGGCGCGGTCACGACGCCGTCAGCTCGCGGAGCTCAATAAAAGAAATATCAAAATCTAGTTTCATTCAAATTCGCCGATTGGCAGCAAAAGCGGTTCACTTCACCGCGGAACTGGTGCACTGGCGGACCACGAGCTGCAGGAACATGCCGTTTGTGAACGGATAACACAAAAGTGTTACAGACAAACCTTGTCGAGCTCAACAGCCACACAGAGGTGAAAGGCCTTTGCAAATCATTTAACATCCTTCATACACGTCTTGAAACTCCAAGGACGCAGCACACAGAGCGTCACTTCCAATCGCTTACAAAGCCGCAGATCACACCTGGCAGGCAACCTGTCTGACGCGCCCCAACCTGCTGCGGTGCCCCTGGCGGCCGTGGCGAGTACTAGCCGGGCTGCGGGGCCAGGCTGTCGATGTGTCGCCGCTGCTGGTCGATGACCAACTGCTGCTGGGCCAGCTGCCGCTGCAGCCGGGCGATGGTGGCCGCCTGCCGGCGCGCCTGCTGGTGCGGCGGGCGACTCCCGTCAGTGACCGGGCCGTGGGGCGTGTTGGGACTCCAGGTGGCGAGGCCCCAGCACGGCTCCCGTCGCAGGATAAGGCCCATGGTGCCGGTCTTCAGCACGGGTAACGGCTCTACTGCTCTTATCACCCACCATATACGTCTATTGATGATATCGCCATCATTACCCGCATCCGACTGATGCGACAAAACTCTCTCCTAGCAGAACACGCGCGCCGAATCGCCGTCACCAAGAGGCCAAAACATCGTACAGTCACGCAGGGGCCTTGTGTGACGTCACAGTGTCAAATAT
>NW_023596576.1:23366479-23391559 GCF_011947565.3 Pollicipes pollicipes | reverse complement strand
GCCCATCCCAACCCGTGTGAATGTTATCAAACTTAAATCGTGTAAGCAGCGAGTTGCTTTCCTTGGCGGGCACTGGCGGCCAACCGTATCCCGCCTTTGGCTGCGACCACTTCTTCGCCTCCCTTTCGCCTAATGACTAACATAGCCTGTTGTCAGGCCTTGCAATCTCGGTCTTTGTTTTTGTTTTGCTTCCACCTCTTAGTGGGGAGTGCCGCGACCCGCGTTTATTCCGGTGTGTTGTTGGGGTAGTGGGAAGGGCACTCCTGGTCGCCTGTTAATGGGTGGCGGTAAAAAAAATGCGAGAGGCTTGGATGGACAGCCAGCACCACGTCACGAAGGCCAGCGGCACCGTCCCGCGCATCCGAACATCGGCACACGTGTTCCTTTCACCCAGAACCCGGCCGGCCTCACGTCGCCTGCCCCCTGCACCGCCGGCCCCCGCCACCCTAAGTCTAACCCAGTTCCCAAGTGCCTCCACATCTGCCAGCGGCGGCGGCGGACCGGCCGGCCCGGCGGGTCGATGCCAGGGGCCGGGCCCGCCGCCGCCCGGCGCACTGGCCAATAGCCAGCCGACGTTCCCCGACCTTGGCCACCGCTGCACGGCAGTGGGCGCGCGCCGGCTGACGTCGTCAGAGCTCCGACTGCACGGCTGGAACGCGCAGCGCCAGCCGCCGCCGCCGCCACGCGAAGGACGAAGCTCGTTGCAGGCAAGTGAGCGCGTCCGCGCAGAACACAGCCGGCCGGTTGCGGCCTGCTGCTTGCGTCGGGTGCGGCCGCTTGACCTGGCGGATGCTTGCTCGGCGTTGATCCGGGATACGCGACGCGTGGAGAAAGCATGAGCGGCCGTGCGCAGCGGACGCTGCGGCCTGTGTGCCGCGGTGCGGCCGCTGCTGTGTTTTATCACTGTGCCATGCTGGTCCCCATGCTTCTGCATCCAACGGTTGGCTGATTTTTGTTTGCTCAGGTTTTAAAAATAGGCTCACAGTGCAATGTTTGTTCAGAGGCGCATGACCCAAAAAGTCGGCGGCTTTAGCTTAGTGTCACGTCACAGCTGCGGAATCGATGGTAACAGTGGACGCACCGATCACATTGGCGTGTGCTGGAGGGGCGCGACAGGGTTATTGATAAATGTAGGCCATTATTAAACCATTTCTTGTCGATGAGCATCGCTCATTGGAGACTGAATTACATGGTCGCCATAGTTAGATGTAGTCTCTTAAGCCACCCACTTGAGCGCTGTCGATGGTTTTTCCTAGTCGGGTCGACGAAAGTAGTGCATCCCTTGTCGACGGCAATATGCGCCTGCAGACGACCTTCAGAACTTCTGCTCAGTCTGGCTGGTCCGGGCGGGCGCCACCGCAGTTATTTCAGTCCAGACGATGCCGTCCCACTGACCCAGGCTCGGGGTGCTGGGTCCGGACGTGCCAAGTATTCTGGCGAACATGCGCCTTTGGACCCTTAGCCGGGAGACAAAGACTGCTAAATCCGTGTGGTTGTTTCTCTCCATTCTCCGGCTGCGAACCGTCGCAGTGTCGGCCGCTTTGCAGTTAGATGATGCTGGTCATCTGCCGGAGCCGGAGAGCAAGCAATTCTCAGCCGGGCTCTGCAGAGAAAGCAACACACGACAGTTTGGTGAAGTCCAGCGTTGGTTTTACTATGCAATCCATTACACCAATCCGGACAAAACGTTCACTGGCCGAGTCGCGGTCCCAGCTTTCCGCCACCGCCCAGCGGGCCGACTGCGGAGCGTCGCCGGCCCAGCGGCAGCTGCCGCGCGACGAGCCCAGCTCAGCACGGCCGCCCTGTTTCAGTCCGCCGCGCCCGTGTCGAGTGCTGAGCGCGAGGACCTGCCGCCGCCGAACGATGAGGCTGCTGCTGCTCTGCGCACTCGTGACGGCAGTCACCGCCGTCGAGGAGAACCGGATCGACGACTCCAGGTACCGTGAGCTGCCGATCTACCGCGACGGCGGACCGGTCTTAAAATAGGCAGGGAAGGCCTCGAGGCTGCTGGACTTCGGGCGGCATGAGGTGGCGGCTCTCATGCCGATGAGAGCCGACCATCACTACCAGAGGGTATTGGCGACGTGATGTTAGTGGGTAGCAATGGTTATATTGACAAAACTCAATGTAACCAAAGCTAACGTACTAACGTTGCTAAACCAGTATCTCCCGCTATACGGAAGGTCGAAGGTAACAGTTAATCCCTCTCTCTCTCTCTTGCGATCAGTACGCCTTAATTAAACCAGTCGTTTGATGTCACTGTTAACAAACATGTAGTCAGTTTGGTCATCCCACCAATCTCAGTGTAAAAGTTGCAGAATGCAGGCTAGGCAGCCCCCCTTGCGCCGTCGATCTTCACGAGCTTTTGCATGGGAAGCGTACCATGGTGTTGCAAGACCACCTTCCGCAAACCGCCGTCTTTTGTATCACACCACCCGAGTGATTGCCACATCACGCCTTATCACCATTCACGTCATTGTTTGGACGCCACTCCGCAAATATGAAGCCTGGTGACTACTTAACACGCACCAGGTTGGCCAGCCAGATACCCTTCGCTCGGGTGGGAAGGGTCAATTTACCCCCCCCCCCCCCCACTCTGAGATGTCGGGAACTAAGAGAGCTAAAGACACCAAATTTACAGGGCGTGTTGACCTGTACGTGAACTCACTTAGTCAAAGTTTGAAGTTCCTAGGTCATGACCTCCGGGTCAAGTAAGGTCAAATAAGGTCAACTTCCAGGTTGTCTCCAAAGCACCCCCAGAACTTAGATAACGGTTTCTAAGCAAAAGGTCACATGCTCAGTTAAGTTCAGTGACCTTGTTTGATCTTTTAAAGGTTATGATGACCCAAATCATGCAAGAGTACTCTAAGTTTTGCATTTCAATAAGCGACAAGGATTACGCTAGGCAGTATGCTTCTAAAAACAACATGTTGATCTGGTTTATTTTAGGTCAATGACCTGTTCTAACCTCTAAGAAGTCCATGGAAGATGTGGGTTCCTGCCATCAATGAATTCGAATTGAGCACTAGAAACTATCCCATACTGCAAGCCCTAGAGTAAAAAACAGGTTGATTTTGACCTTGGTCTGACATTGTTGTTGATTGGAGTTTTAGGGCGCGCCGACTACTGTGGTCACTTTGCGCCCATAACAGCTAAATGGCTACCTACGGCGGTTAATGGTTAACAAATAAAATATATTAGTCAGAAATGAAAACGGCTGAGTTGTGAGAGGAATGCGTCACCAATGATGTCCGAATATGTGAACCCACAATAACATCTTGATACGAAATTTTCAGCAACCTAAAGACTTCTTACACGCGGAATAAACTATTCAGGCGTGTGTATACAAAGTGCAAAACTTAACATGCGATACGAACCTGAGGGCATGATTGATATATGGTGAGCTGTCACACAGTAAATCGGAGAGCGTCAGGGACAGCGCCGCCGGGCCAAAGTACCTCAGACGCTCGAAGCGTAGTATCGGATAGCATACGAGCACATGCTCCACTGTGAGCGCGGTGTTGCAGTGGCGACATCGTGGTAGTTCATCGTGACATAGTAAGTATCGATGTGTAGCATAAGTATGGCCAATCCGCAAGCGACACAGGATTACTTCCTCCCGTCTAGACTTTCAGTAGGATGACGTATAGGATGGATATAGGACGCCAGTCCTGAACAATCGGCTTAATGCTTTTGAGTTTACTGGTGCCCATCGCATCCCATGTGCTCTTCCATTCCCCACGCAAAAAGGCAGAGATGGCCGAGTATAGGTCTATAACGGGTATCGGAAACGCTCTTCGACAGGGACGAAGAGTAACACGCTTTGCGGCAGCGGCAGCCAACTCATTTCCCGCAATGCCAACGTGGTTCGGAATCCAGCAAAGTACTATGGTCTTGCCAGCCCGGTACAGACAGTCGGGACGCAGTAAAATATCCTGTATAAGGGGATTGTCCGGATTAAAACGTCTTAATGCCGAAATGGCACTTAGGAAATCCGACAAAATCACGTGCAGACTGTTTTCGCCCACCTCCATAAAGCAAAGCGCCTTAATGATGGCCACAAGCTCTGCAGTATACGCGAACGCGTGGGCTGGCAGTGTAAGTGATCGCGTATCGTGACCAGGTCTGACATTTTTACCTGACCTTAGGTCAACGTTATTTGCTCATTCAACATTGGTGTTGCCTAAGAAAGCATCTCAGCGGTGTATGGCTTCGTCTAACACTCCTTTGCGGCATCGGATTGCACGATTCCCTAGAAATTGACTTTGCTGAAATCATGACCTGACTTTGACCTGCCATAGGTCAGCGACCTTACCAGTTGCATCTATATTTTGGATGCTTAGCTATCTTCTATTCGATTTCTATAACTATGCAAAATTTGGCGCGGCGTAGTCGCGCCATTCGGAATCCATTCTGGAAAAACCTTCGCGGGTGTCAATTTGACCCCCCATCCGAACGCATGTTAACACGCGCTCAGGTGGGGGGGGGGGGGGGTCGAATTGACCCCGCCAAATTTTGCATAGCTGCAGAAAATTGAATAGCGGATCGTTTGGCATAGAACATTTAGATTTACCTTTTAAGGTCGGTGACCTATAAGGTCAAAGGTATAGCAGGTCAAAGTCAGGCCATGGTTTCAGCGGAGACAATTTCTAGGGAATCCTTCAATCTCATCCAACAACGGAGTGTTAGACGAAGCCATGCATCTCTGAGATGCTTTCTTAGGCAACACATCAGCTGAATGAGCAAATTAAATTGACCTAAGGTCGGGTATGAAGGTCACACCAAAGTCAAACCAACCTGTTTTGTTACTCTAGGGCTTGCTGTGTGGGATAGTTTCTGGTGCTTATTTCGAATTTATTGATGGCAGGAACCGCATCATACATCCTCCATGAACTTCTTAGAGGTCAGAATAGGTCATTGACCTAAAATGACCCAGTTCAGCATTTCGTTAGGACCATGCTGCCTAGCGTAATCTTTGTCGCTTAGTCAAATGCAAAACTCAAAACAATCTTGCACGATTTTGGCCACCTTGACCTTCAAAAGGTCACACAAGGTCACAGACCCTAAATGAGTATGGGGCCTTTTGCTTAGAAACGCTTATCTAGGTTCTGGGGCACTTTGGAGACCGACCTGGAACTTGACCTTGTTTGACCTTTTTGACCCGAAGGTTGTAAGCTAGGAACCTGAAACTTTGACCTAAGTGAATTCACGTACAGGTCAACACACCCTGCAAATTTGGTGTCTCTAGCTTTCTTAGTTCCCAAGATCTCAGATGGTCAAATTGATCCTCCACCTGAGCGAAGAGTGGGGGTCAATAGGTGAGTGTGGGATGAACGGGTAACGAAGGTTTGGGGGTGGGGGGGGGGGCAGGGTAGCCGGCTACCCGGGCGCGTGTTAAAGCACTGCCATGACTGCATGGGGCAGTGTGAAATATACACGGACTTTTCGAAGACTTGCTGCAATGGATGGACTTGAGGTGAAAGGATGGACAGGATGCTGTAATGTGTGAGCTGGTTGCAATGTTCAAAATAGGTGACGCTGAAAGCATATTGCAATAATAATTTGGTAGTTGCACACATGGACCTGACTGTGATTTGAGTGGATCGCATTAGCTACAAGGGCTTATGACGTGATGCAAAATTCATTGAAAGGCTCTTCGCATCAGTTGGTTTTATATGTTAGCAAGGCTTGGACGCTGTTCAGGTGCCGAACACAGCACGCGATACTGAGCTAAGGCCTCCCAGTGTTCTGAGTAAGTCAACATAGATAACATCATATATTTAACGCCACAGAACGTGACTGGCCGCCCATCTCGGGCTGGTCTGTGGACGAGTCCGAGACGCCGTCATGGCGAGGAGATCTGCTGCGCCATCCCGTCATGGCGAGGAGATCTGCTGCGCCATCCCGTGATGACGGGGAGATCTGCTGCGCCATCCCGTCATGGCGGGGAGATCTGCTGCGCCATCCCGTCATGGCGGGGAGATCTGCTGCGCCATCCCGTGATGGCGGAGAGATCTGCTGCGCCATCCCGTCATGGCGAGATCTGCTGCGCCATCCCGTGATGGCGGGGAGATCTGCTGCGCCATCCCGCCATGGCGAGATCTGCTGCGCCATCCCGTGATGACGGGGAGATCTGCTGCGCCATCCCGTCATGGCGAGGAGATCTGCTGCGCCATCCCGTGATGACGGGGAGATCTGCTGCGCCATCCCGTCATGGCGAGGAGACCTGCTGCGCCATCCCGTGATGACGGGGAGACCTACTGCGCCATCCCGTGATGACGGGGAGATCTGCCGCGCCATCCCGTCATGGCAAGGAGATCTGCTGCGCCATCCCGTCGTGGCGAGGAGATCTGCTGCGCCATCCCGTGATGACGGGGAGATCTGCTGCGCCATCCCGTGATGACGGGGAGATCTGCTGCGCCATCCCGTCATGGCGAGGAGATCTGCTGCGCCATCCCGTGATGACGGGGAGATCTGCTGCGCCATCCCGTCATGGCGAGGAGACCTGCTGCGCCATCCCGTCATGACGGGGAGATCTGCTACGCCATTTGCACCCATTGGCAACACTTGACCTCCCCTGTGCTATCAGTTGTCGGGCGCCATGACTCCCGCGGGTACGGTTGCGCAAGGACCGCGGGCAGGTTGACGGACTAGAGCAGCTTACTGGGCAAGGACGAGGGCAGATTATTGCATTACAGTTCTCGACTTCGCATTTACAAGGTGACATTTACCTGAATAGTCGCCTTGTCTCAGCGCGTCAGCTGCATGCGTCCCTGACACGGTTATGTGCAAGTTTCCGATGGGACTCGGATAACGCTGCACACATGGCAGACGACTGACCGCATTCCTCGCGCTGCATCGAAACGTGCTAGATTGCTCAGACGTGCTTTATCTAGCTGTGGGCACTCGAAGAAGTCCAGCAGCTGATCTTTTTGCAAACATAAGCTTGGTTACTTCCTTGTGATGTAACCACGCGACGTTGAGATACTTCAATGTTCGCAGGGAAGTGTTTGCCGATCCGCTAACAAGTGTACTTGGGCGTTGATAAGAAATCGCTTGCACGGGCTCCAGCTGGCAGGGGGAGAGGGGGGGGGGGGGGAGGTAACTGGCAGGCCCACCTTCAGTCCGGCACCCGTTTTATGCCAGCCGCGCCCGAGTCCTTTCATCCTTTTACTCTTTCCTGCCGCCACAAGAGAGCACCAACAGTTGCTGGCCTTTTCATGGACACCCGAGAAAATATATCACTCGCCGTGCCAGTCCGATCGGGCTGGCGGGCTCGAAGGTGTGTTGCAACGCAGGTCGATGTCATCACGCAAAGGCCCGTCGTATGCCGGTCACGCCAAACCCACTGGTCGGGTCGGGTCGGGCAGGTTTGCAGATCGCAGATCGAAGGCTCATGCAAGCTTTAGCGAAGAGAGGCGCGACCGTCCAGCGGTGGCTCTGTGTATAATGCTAGGTATGCGTATGCTGTGTATAATGCTAGGTTTGCGTACGCTGTGTATAATGCTGGGCGTGCGTGTGCGAACTGTTTAAATAGTGGCGCTGTGGCGTCCAGTAGTGGCGCTGTGTATGATGCTAGGTATGGGTATGCGAACTGTTTAATCGGGCCAGTTTGTCTGGCACATTTCAATGTACCGCTCACGATCTCCCCAACACGAACAAACGGTCGAGCGCAGGCTGAAAGCGGGTGCCAGATCTCGTCAGCGCTGCGTCGTAGCGACGTAAGACAGATTGCGACGGAACAGAAAACGGACGAGCGTGCTGGCATAAAAGCAGGTCGCTGTGTCTTTGGACGCACGCCGTCGCTGATGTCAGAGCTCAGCAACCGACACATACCGAGATCCTAAACCAAGTGCGTGGCGCAGGCGAATGTGTCGGTCGAGTCACAACACACCAATGCACGACAAAACGGCCGCATCCGCATCCGGCAGATGCGCCGGTAATGCAACCGAGGGCGGCCTGTGTCACCTTTTTCGAAGCAGATCTCGAACACAGAACAATGTGATTTGATCTGAGAGAGGCTGCATCATTAAAGCTACGCGGATGTGTTGTCCGGTTCAGGCACGTGGCCAATGGACGGGGGCTCTGATGTCCGCGTTTT
This sequence comes from Pollicipes pollicipes, assembly GCF_011947565.3. Classification (NCBI taxonomy): domain Eukaryota; kingdom Metazoa; phylum Arthropoda; class Thecostraca; order Pollicipedomorpha; family Pollicipedidae; genus Pollicipes; species Pollicipes pollicipes. Next base: position 23,383,458 of record NW_023596576.1, on the reverse strand, counting down.
TCGCAACCGGTTACTCCCAACAGAAAGTTGAAAACCGATGACGTGCGATCTCACCGATCTCCCCCCCCCCCCCCTCCAATTAAGAAAATCCTGGATGCGCCCCTGGTGTTGTTTATTGCAAACAACGCCATTCGAAATACGTGCGCGTGTATGATACTCTCGTCAAAATTTCCCGCACCGAAAATTAAGGTAGATTCTTCTATTTTTTATGTGTTAAAATGACCTTGCCTGAACGGACCGGATGCCAAATAGGTTCTACGTTAGTGTACCTCGTTAGTGTACCTGCACTTCCGAAGTTTTCATGGAATCCTAGACAGATACAGGACATATATTTCTATAGGTATTGACCACATCTGACGGTATGGGTTGCTGGAGGTGTCTGGCTCCATCAGCTGAGTTTTGTGTATCATGTACGTGATAACAACTGACGACTCTCACACCGGCTATCACCTCATTCACCCTGCGCCGCACCAGGTGCCGTTCCGTTGGTCATGTGTTTGCAGTGAATATCGAGATGTGCAGTTACGGTACTCTTGAAGCATAACAGCATCACCCAGGGTAGTATCGCATGTTTCAGGAATGTTAAAGGTTACATTCTTGCACTAGGGATGGACGGTTAGAAACCCGGTGGCCCAAGACGAAGGGAAGCTATGGCTTGGATGCCGTGCGTGGGGCAGACCAGCCTCACCTGAGCCCGAGCGACGTCATCGCGTCCACTTGCGCGCGACACGGACCGAGGCTAGACCGAGACTGGCGCCATTTAACCCGTCCCCCCCTCCCTCCCCCCCCCCCCGCCTCAGCGACGTGTCCCCCTGGACGTGGCGGTGCGAGTCGGGCCGCGCGCGACACGGGCCGAGGCCGGACCGAGGCTGGCGCCATCTAACCCGTCCCCCCTCCCCCTGCCTCAGCGACTTGTCCCCCTGGACGTGGCGGTGCGAGTCGGGCCGCTGCATGCGCCGGCCAGTCGACGAGGCGACGGACGGCATGCAGTTCAACAGTTGTAAGCTGACGTGTGGCGACCTGTCGGTGGTGTGGCCGCGGCCGACCGGGCCGGCCATGTTCGGCAAGAAGACCGTGCCCTTCCTCCTCGACCGCGTCAAGTTCACGCTGACGGCTCCCGGGCCGGTGAAGCCCATGCTGCAAGAGGCCACTGAGATCTTCCTCAGCAACTTGCGGGTGCTGCATCCGGTGCTGAAGCATCCGCAGAAGGCGGGCTGCACACGCGCCGGCCACTGCCCGCCGGCACTGGCCGAGCGCTTGCTGCGCGTAGTCGTGGTGGTTGACTCCGACATCGTCCGGTTGAGCGTCAACACCAGCGAGTTCCACCAGGTGCTCATCAACCAGACGCAGGACGGCGACATGAACGTGCTCGTGTACGCACCGACCTTCTTCGGCGCGCGCCACGGTTTGGAGACGGTCTCGCAGCTTATCAACTACGACGATCAGCACGCCTGTCTGCAGGTGATCAACATGACCATGCTGAGCGATGCGCCCGTCTACCCGGTGCGCGCGCTCACGATCGACACGGCGCGCAACTTCATCTCGCTGGCCGGCCTGCGGCGCACCGTCGACGCCATGTCGATGAACAAGCTGAACACACTGCACTGGCACATCACCGACACGCACAGCTTCCCGATCGAGGTTGGGCGCGAACCGCGCATGGCACAATACGGCGCCTACTCACCGCAGGAGGTGTACACGGCGACAGAGGTGCGCGACCTGGTGAGCTACGCCCAGCAGCGCGGCGTCCGTCTGCTGCCCGAGCTGGACGCGCCCGCCCACGTCGGCTACGGATGGCAGTGGGGCGAGAAGGCCGGCCTCGGCAAGCTGGCCGTCTGCGTCGGTGAGGTAAGAGGACGATGGCGGGGGGGGGGGGGGGTCCGAAGGGCCGCGGGCCCGGTCACGGCGGCAGGGTAATGAGTCTCGGGAAGGGTGGGGAGTGGGTTTGATTCGGGGAGGTGAGTGGTGCTCTCACTCGCGCCTGGAGAGGTGTAGATTAATAGCCGGGGCTGCATCCCGTACATGATACAATGCCCGGTTTGAGAAAAATTGAGGTCAGCGCCCTTCAGACCGGTGATTTTCAGTTACCAGCCTGATCAGAAGCCAAACATTTAGACGCACGTATGGGCTGGACAGCCTCTGGCAATGTCTGTTCATTCACCAGGACCACGCGGGAGTCGGGCAATTTGCCTACAATGAGGGGTCGATGGTGAGTCGTTGCACTGCTGTTTTCGCACGTCACAACACAGGCACGCTGTGCTATCGCGGACTGTTTAAAACAACCGCGGAATAGTGCCTCCCTAGAGCTCCTAAAGGTCGGAGAAACTAGTGTGGTAACCATCTCTGCAGACCGTCAGACAGGAACGCTCCGGCCGTTTCCAGGAGCCGTGGACTCAGTATTGTGTCGAGCCGCCTTGTGGGCAGATGAACATCATAAATGAGAACATGTACAAGGTGCTGGAGAAGATCTACGCCGACTTCAACGACATGTTCGATCCGGACATCTTCCACGTAGGAGGCGACGAGGTGAGGTTCTACGAGGCTGCCCACCTCCGTACGTCACGAGGCATGATGGCCGGACTGACGACTTTCGCGGGGATGGAGTGGTCCCACTGACGACTTTCGCGGGGGGTGGGGTGGTCCCACTGACGACTTTCGCGGGGTTGAGTGGTCCCACTGACGACTTTCGCGGGGGGTGGAGTGGTCCCACTGACGACTTTCGCGGGGTGGAGTGGTCTCGCTGACGACTTTCGCGGGGTGGAGTGGTCCCACTGACGACTTTCGCGGGGTGGGGTGGTCCCGCTGACGACTTTCGCGGGGTGGGGTGGTCCCACTGACGACTTTCGCGGGGTGGAGTGGTCCCACTGACGACTTTTTCGCTGACGACTTTCACGAGGTGATGAGTCCAGCTGACGACTTTCAAGGGGTGGGGGCTGAGGCTGCCTCACTAACGATTATCACAGAGAGGGGTGATTCAGTTGTCAACTTTTGCGAGATTAGGCAGTTTGGTTAGCGACCTTTACGATGTAAGGCAGTTCAGTTGACAACTTCCAAAAGGTGCGATGCTTCCGTTGACGAGAGACGTGAGATGGCGCAGACCTGGACAGCTTCTGATGTACTCCCAGCCCGGCTGCCAGTGCTCTGTTGCGGTCTGGGCCTTCGCAACAAGATAAGCCATGATCCAAGATGAAGCCAAGATGAGCCAATGGCCATGACACGCCTCAGGCGACGTTGTTTTGACAAATCTAAACTGATAAGGCGCGGACAGACGGAAAAGCCGAACCTGTTGACACTCAGTGTTTGCCCCAACCTTATCTAAGCTCACAGTACAGGGCTCACGGGTCCTGTTCTGGGACAGGAGCGTGACATCGATCCTATCGTATATTCGCTATATATATTCGTATATCGTATATATTCGCTCTCACTGTTGTATGTTGATGGCTAAAATTGATGCATGTTTCAATAAAGTTATGCTGTAAATACTTGAGGTCATTCAGAAATAATCTAGTCAGTAGGATATAACGTGCAACATGCAGCTTAAAATGGAATTCTGTTCAAATAAGTTACGTGACGGTCATCAGCATTTGTTTGTTTTTGGCAGACCATTCCTTTAGGCGAGGAGATGTAATTTTGTGGAGAAAATCAATCTGAGTCTCATAGTCGATCTCATCGTTGCTTTCCATTTTGTTGCACTTCTAAACGTCCATGTAAGATAATTTGGGCATGCGTGGTAAGTGTGCTTCGACAGATTAGGGACGGTACCTTTCAAGTCATTTTTACAAGCGTACAGGTTTTCCGTATGCGTCTGCGCCGAACGCCGTCGTCGCCGAATGCCCAACGCCTCACGCGCATCCACTGCCGACAGATTAACCTGAACTGCTGGAAGTCGACGCCCGAGATCGCCGCATACGTCAAGGATCACGGCGGTGACCCGACCGACGACCACGAGTACATGAATCTGTGGGTGGAGTACCAGTCGCGCGCGGCCGACATCTGGCGGAACGTGAGCGGCCACGCCATGCCGCTGGTGCTCTGGACCAGCGACCTGACGGCCATGCCGTCACGAGCCTCGCGTCTCACGCCGCACCAGTACTGGATCCAGGTGTGGACGACCGGTGATGACGCGCAGATCGGCGAGCTGCTCCGGCAGGGCTTCAAGGTCATCATGTCCAACTACGACGCCTGGTACCTGGACTGCGGCTTCTCGGCCTGGGTCGGCAGCGGAAACAACTGGTGCTCGCCTTACAAAAGCTGGCAGACGGTGTACGACAACAGCCCGCGCGCCATCGCGCGCAGCTTCCAGACGAAGGTCGACGGGGGCGGCGCGGCGCACGACTACGCCGACCTCGTCGTGGGCGGCTCGGCGGCGCTCTGGGCTGAGCAGTCGGACGACCAGACCCTCGACCAGAAGCTGTGGCCACGCGGCGCCGCGCTGGCCGAGCGCCTCTGGGCAGAACCGGAGACGGGCTCGGCCGAGGCGCTCACTCGGTTCGTGCACCACCGCGAGCGCATGGTGGGCCGCGGCGTGGCCGCCGAGTCCCTCCAGCCGCAGTACTGCCACCTGAACGACGGCGTGTGCCTGTAGCGCGGTGCCGCGCCGGGGCTGGCCACGCAGGCGGCGCAAGCAGCTGGGCACGGCAACCGCGCCAGCAGGGCGGGCCTCGTCTTCCACTGGCGGGGTGACGGGGATTTAGTAGTGGCGCTGCTCGCCGTTAGGTGTCAGCTCCAGGTGTCGCTTAAAGTGCGGTCTCCGCCGGTAGGTGTCGCGCCGGTCGGCTACCAACGATTGTCTGTGATGTCTGTCGCGTTGTCGCTTGTGTCGGTAAGCACGCTCTCCATGGGCTGCAGCGTTTGACATCAAGCTGCCATAAATAGTAATGTTTGGGAGATTAAGTTCCCGGAGGTAGCTGGTGCTGAGGTCGAGTACTTTATATCCGAGCAATTTGTGTGGTTTTAGAGATTCTGGCCACTAATCATTTGCATCACATTCTGGTCACCAATCGGGCCCAAAGCTCCATGTTTTAAACCTTGCACGGCACACGTTTAAGTTTGCATGATTGTGATCGGGTAGGTCGTGATGTGCCATGTGTAATTCTGTCGCCGTTGGTTCGCCACCCATTTCAGATTTTGCGACACGAGCTGCGCGCTCAACGTTGTCGCCAAACACTCAGTGGAGGAATGAGCGTGCAGTAAGGCAGGGTGGTAAGGCCGTGCGAGTAGCTGTTTTGGTTTTGTGCAACTTCGGAATTCCTGGGACTAGCAAACGTCTGACGCGGGTGGTTGTTAGGTTGCTATGTTAGTGCCGTTTAATTAGATTGTCTCTTCTCCTCCCTTTATTATGCCGCTAATAGCCTTAAAACATAAAGGAGAGAGCCCTTTCTCAATATATGACAGCTGAAGGGGTGCACGTTGTGTCGGTTGTCTTCAGGTCCCAGATAAGCTGGACGCATCATGTGTGTCATCTGAATGGATCCGTGGAAAAAACACGGCTGTTATGAGAGGTAGAAATGCTGAGCATAGTCATCACAAGCTATCTGATAGCGATGGCAAAAAAACGTTGATATTAGTTAGCTGTGCAGTCGGCTGATTGCAGTGTTAGTAGAAAATGGTTGTGACTTTGCTAAATGTATGCATAGCTGAAATCGTGGTGCTTCCTGGACGTCGCGGCAGCGAGAATCGGTTATAATATCGTGTCGAATCTGCATCCCTGCGTGGAGCATTGTAACACCAGTCTGACCCCACAGCAGGACACTGCGTCCAGTGCGGTCGGGTGCATATTCAGGAGGAATTACTGGTATGGCTGTAGGTGTTGGCGGAAGCACAAAACATCGAGTGTATGCTTCAATAAATGCATTGTAATGCTCCTGGTTGCACTCCTTTTTTTGTTTCCCTTGCTCATCGTTAGCTTTTCAAAATACAGAACATCGAGTGTGTTTCAGTAAATGTATCGTTATGTTTCTGGATGCACTCCTTTTCACTTCGTCTCCCTTGTTTTTCGTTTGCATTGTACTCCTTCATTTCCATTGCCCTTCGAGTCTCCATCAAAACAAATATGACGTTGGAGTTTAGATATTTTTAGATCTCCATACTATAGATCTAAACATTGGGGAAAATGTGCCTAGTGAGGTAGCGGGTGGTTACCACTGATAAGTGATATGTGACTGGTGGGCATGGCTGTAAATAACCCACTGAACAGTGAGTGGGTCGGGTGACCGAACCTATGACGCAACGGCCGCCGTCGGCCAGCACAGACGCCGTTTTCCGGAAGTTCTTGTCCAAGTTGAATCCATAGTCCAGGGATGGACCACCTGTCCGCCCAAAGGGGGTCCAGAATACCAGGTAATCCCAAAATTTCCAATTAAAGAAGTCAAACGGCTACTAGCTTCAACCATTAACATCAGTCACCGCTGGCGTCGCCGCGTTCCGTCACTCGAATCAAATGAAAAGAAAGAAATTGAGCACGGATAAGTAATGTGTATCAGAGGCTTTCGTGAAGACACCAGACCGACGCGGCAGAACGACATCCGCTGTCCAAAAAAGCAACTACAAAGATTTAGTCGCTATCCACACAATTTCCAACTTGGACTTCGGAAATGCCATCAGTCCCTGGAGTTCTGAATCCAACGGACACCTCGAGAGAGTGCCCGGTGCCCGCAGCGGTGCCCGCAAACCCTGCCGGCTCTAGACTGGTTCCCAAGTATGGGAGCTGATGCCGGTACGTCATCACTGGTCTCTCGTCGGACCGTCCCATCCACTTATGTAACAGCTCGCCGACCCCGGTGAGCAATCACATGTGTTCCTCTGAGTTACCTGTATACTTTCCTGTGTACAGATATGTCTAAGGGTGGGCGAGGCTTCCTGCTCAGTTTCGTTCCGCTCATCCTCGCTCAGCTCTGTTAAATCAGTGATAAGGAGCTTTCAAACCATGAAGTCCCACTGGAGAAATTTCATATCGGCTGAAACTCCAGCGAAGTGTTCGGCTCGTGGATCGCAGCGCCTTGCCGCCTGCCAATCCCGCACTATCCCCATACAGTCGGTAGAGGAGAGTGGCAGCAGTCGTGTCTGCTCTCAGACGCCAGTCGAGGTCATGACCTGCATTTATGTACTACTTGACAGTATGATAGCATCTCAAAGTGCACAAGAACGAGTTGCATAACAGTTTGTATCATGCAGTACGTCTTACAGGGACGAGTGCCACCGCGGGGTGCGATCCCGAACAAAGCAGAATATGTTGTCACAGCTCTCACTGCCGCATCGAGGGGCGTGGACTTTGGCGTGCACTGTGCAAATACATTTCAGCAGAAGACCCATCACCACGGTCGTGATAAACAATAGCTTTCCTTCGATAGGCCCATCTAGTGCGAAACCAGTCATTTGTGGTTGTGAAATATGTTCCCGGAACCCGGCCCTGTTGCTGGCAGCTCACCAATGCACGTGCAATTACAGCAGTAAGAACAAGCACCGCAATAACCGTCGACAGTCCACAGGTATGAGCGTTTTCTGATATGCATATTCGATCACTTATTCATCTCAGCGTGTGCAAGCTGGAATAAAAGCCGCCTCACGCCAATCTTTCGTCTCACGTTGCTGTTAGGCGTATTGCCAGACGAGAACTGAGATCAGCTCGCTAGAAAACTATGCGCCTTACATATTGCCCCGCCGTCGCCAGCATGACGGACCGCGCTTTGCTCTTCCGTGTTGCGACGGTCCGCGGTCGCGGACAGCAGCCGGCCAGAGGCTCACCATTCAGCCCCTCCGTCTCACGTGTCTTCAGTGGGTTACAGATGCATGCCAGCAGAGCCTGCAGCCCCTTCAGACTCGGTCACGAATGGTGTCCACAGTCGTAACCAAACGATGTCTCCTTTAAAATTAACGTTTTAGAAGAATGGGCCTACTACGCTCTTGGCGGCACACCAGGCCTCTTCCGCCGGCTCAGCAAGCCTCCTCCGCGCGGACCGCTGGTTCTCTTCCTCGCCTACTGGGCCTTCTCTGCCTTTTCGGCCGGCACCCAGTGTCCGTGCACCATCTGCGGTATACGGCAGTCGAAGCGAACGCGAGCCAGCGGCTCCATGCTCGCCGCGTCCAGCAGCACCAGGTGATCGGGTCGACCGCCGGTGCCCAGCAGCGTGAGAAGCAGCACGCCGTCATCCTCGGCCGCGCCGTCCGGCCGCGGCACGAACGTCGCCTCCGATGGGAACGTGGCTGGCTCGCCGCGCCACACGCGCTTCGAGCGCCCCACCATGTCCAGCTTGCCGATGCCGCTGCGGAAGGCGCCCTGGTCGTACAGGCCGCTGACGTACAGGTGACGGTAAGGCTTGCCACGCAAGCGCGGGTTAATGGTCGGGTACTCGACGCCGGCGTCCGGGAACAGGTCGAGCGTCAGCGTCACCGTGTCGCCGCTCCGCACGGCCGTCGCCGTCGTCGCCTGTGACGTCACAAGGTTAACGCCCTCGGCGGCCTTCTTGACGTCTTCCAACACGGGGATGGCGAGGCGGGTGATGCGGCCAGGGTGGCTGCAGTGCAGCTTGTTCTCGCTCATCTTGTCGAGGAACATCGCGTCCAGCATGTCCGGGCCCTCCGAGGTGACCATGTCCAGGATGATCTGGTCGCCGTCTTCGAAGGCGTTGCAGATGTGCGACTGGAAGAACGGCACATCAGTGACATACTTGGTCTTGACCAACTTGCCGTCGGTTTTATGAACGACGTACAGCTTCACGTTATACTCCGGATGCCACTCCATGCAGTCCTTGAGCGAGTTGCCCTTGACAACCATCGACATCACCTTGGACAGCACCATCACCAGCGGCTGCTCCAGCAGCACGATATAGTTCTCCGTCAGGCCGAAGGAGTGGTAGTACGAGTAGGCCGTCGTCCAGGAGGACGACATAGACAGGAGGCACTTGGCCGCTCCAAACGCCTCTCGGCCGTCCGTGGCCGCCGGTGCCGGTGGAATTTTGTTCAGCTGATACTTGAAGCCGGGAATGAAGGTGACGCCCAAGGTGTATACCGTACCGTCCGCGTCCGTCACGGGGTGCGAACAGCACAAGTTGACACCCAGCAGCTTGTACAGGTCCACCTTCTCCAGCGTTTCCAGCGAGCTGAGCTCCATCCGGTGGATCAGAGCCGTCTCGCACGCAGCGAACAGCTGGCCGTTGACGCTGTACATATTGTTGAAGTTGTTATCCGTCATGTCGGTCGGCAGGATCGACGACACCATGCGGCTGATGAAGTTCTTGGACGGGTCCGGGTGGCCGCGCGTTCCAAACTCAGTATAAATCAGCTTATTGTGCTTGACCGCCTTCTTGTAGGCGTCCGACTGGACGAAGCGCTTTTGGATGGTGACATGGCCGGCGCCGACAGCGAACCGGCACACCATGGCCAGGCCGTCGAACCAATGGCGCACGGTGAAGCCGTCGCCCAGACTGAACTTGCTCGGTCCAGCGCGGTACAGGGAGCCGGCCAGCCAGCCGGGCAGCTGGCCGCTGACCAGCTGTCCCGCCGCCGGCTGCAGCTGCTCCTCGGCGTCGTACACCAGCTCCGCCAGGCCGGGCACCTCCATGGCGAGGCCGAGATCTGCTGAGTGAGGCCGGCTTGGCGGTAGCAGCTGCGGCGCGCCCCTCCCTTCGACGCGGCGTCCGGCAGAGTGACGGCTGGTGGGTGAGAGTGGCCGTCCCGCCCAGGCGGAGGGGTGTCTCGCCGCAGACGCCCGTCAAAAGCGGCGGTGACTGGCCCACGAACGCGTCATTAACCAGACGAGGGGTGTAGATTCCCTTCAGATGGGAACGGCAGGAGTACAGTCTCAACTGCGAAAAAAAGGTTTAAAGTTTAGATGAACCCCGTTTCTGTGCATTTGAGCGATAGTTTCGATCACTTCCCTTGCTTTACCGCTGCCCACAATTATTCCGCGAGCCAACGCCCCTGCGCTAGACGGCACATCATAGAGGGCGCCGCTGTCCCGGTCCAAGCGCGGATGCAGCAGGCGTCGGGGGACGTTGTTTCCACGCCTGCGTATAGCAAACTGCTGACTCATCGAGACACGGTAACTTCACGTGATGCACGCGACAGCAAAAGCAGCCACGAAGTCAGCGAAAACTGCCAGATGCGACACGGAAAGCTCGCGTCTGCCCATGTTCCGTTGACTTGTTCTCCATTTGTCAGAGGCTGCGGCTGGCATCCACTCAAGGCCACTTTTTGGAGGGGCAGCAATTCAGGTCCGGAAGCCCGACAAACCGTTCCGACGACTAGAGCCGCAGACTTTTTCGCCGGGAGGGCCACGCTCCACCCGCACGGGATGGTTTGCACGCAGACACTGGGGGTTCACGACACACTCCATTGCTGAGCCTGTGCGGGCGCGCCCACCTATCACCCTGTCAGGAAGGGTGGGTGCCGCGGAATACTTGAAAATGGCGGGGTTTTGGAGTATGATGCAGAAAATCGTCATAAGCGTCGCGGTACGTTCTTTGATAAGATAGCCTCAGTTAAGGGCGAAACGCGATAAAACCCAAATTCATCGATACCAAAGCCGGCTTCCGACATCGGAAGGGTGCGGCCCAACAGGAAATCTTGCCCACCATTTCCGCAGCGCGTGAATGGCTTCGTTACGGACGCGAATGGGACAGATATGATGGCACTGGAAATGACGTGTCATATTTAGGCATCGCCGTGTTGTTCATCACTGAGTCATGCTGACAGCCAATTCCCTGATTACCACACAGACAAGTGCCGGCCTTCAGAGTGCTGTGTGCAGGCTTCGGTGCGGGCTGTGAGACCGTGCTATCACACGCAAAACAGCAAACCGATAAAACCCCGCCGGGATTAAATCAGCGGCCTTGCATCGGCCTCAGAGTCACCGAGCTTTCCATAAAATAACTTAAGAACTGTACAAAAAAACATAGCACTAACACTTTGAGAACCTCAGTTTTCCAAACTCTAAGCCTGTGAAAATTGCAAGGCTCCATATCTCATAGACCGCATGTGTTTTCAGTCGCTCGATAACGCACGTTTACTGTGGAATACCTGCTCTCAACGACCTTCGTGTCTTGATTTGTTTGTGCTGCCTTGCATCTTGGCAAGCTACCTGATATGGGTCTGTAATTAGAAAACGTTTCCGTCATCCAAATGCGTAAAAAAATCTTTGCAGAACTAGTATTGGGCCTTGCATGGCCTCACTCCTTATTAGGTGACGTAAGCACTTATCTGATTTAAACTGACAAAGGCTTTAAACTGACAAAGGCTATCCTTGCTTGTTTCGTCATCATATTACCTTTAGTTCTTGAGAAAAATAAATGGGTCCTATACACGAAACGGCTTGACCCATTTCATGTGTTTTAGACTAGCGGATATAGCGCATATTTAGGCTATAGCGCATTTCAACACTTTTAAAGCACGCAGTTCCCAACAAAGACAAAACCAACGTTTTCCCGTCACCCCGATTCGATCCTCCAAATGTCGCTTGCACTGACAATTAGCGACACAAATTTAGAACAGTTTTACTCAAACCAAACAATGCCGTTTCCGCTTGGTTCTAACCTCTTGGGGCCTCGAGATGGCGGAGGCTTTGACGCCCCCTCGTTCGCCAAAGGCAAGAAAAGCGCCCGTCCGCCAGGCATTAAACCACAGACGGGGTGCTCAGGTATGGCCTGAGCACATCCCAGACAGTCAGCACGTTTCCCCCGCGTCAGCCGTGACCACAGACGACCGTGAGGCTGTCCTTCGGGCCTGCACGCAACGGAGAGAGTCGTCCTACCCCCCGGCGATCTCGGAACAGCGCCGTCTCGCCGGTAACGAACCGGTTCTCTGCGCTCGCTCCTAAAACATATTTTCTTGCTCTCGCCGGAGGCAGGGCGACACTGACAGCTGATGACAGGCGACGGGAGCATTCGTGGGCCCATTCTTTCTATGCGACGCCTAGCTTGGCACAAGGGTCATGGGAATCGAAATATCGCTCAGAGACTGTCGTTGGCTCGTGATGCGGGGCATGGCCCGAAGCCACGGCCCAAGGAACTGACAGGGCGACTCATTGGAAAGCATAAAATGTGGGTAAAAGTCCAGTGCAACCCACTGACATTTGAGTAATTATCCGGCATGCAATCTTCAGCGCAACGCATGAACTTTGCACAAAGTGCAATGCGTAGGGATCATCGGTGCCCAGTATAACTCAAAGTGCGTCGTTTGTCGCAAGCGTCCTACATTAATTTGGTGCTCTGGGCATGCGCTGAGGAATCCTAACTACGGGAGCCAATCAGCCGATCGGGCCAGCGGACCGAGAGACGTTGCAGTTCGGGACCAGCCGAGGCCGCGGCCTCATTCACAATGAGGCCGTGACAAGGTGACGCTCTTAGTCACAGCCAACAAGTGATCACGAGCATGATTCTGACAGTGGTTGGCTAGACACACATGCGCTTTAACACGGACGGGGGCTGCAGCCACTGCCGACCGTGGTCAGGTCAGTGCTGCCCCGCGACTGGCGTTAGTTTAATGGGGACCGCCGGCAGTGTGGTGGACCCCGGCACGAAGGTATGTGAGGGCTGACGCAACCGTCTGTGGATTATGAGACAAACCCGCCACATAATCGCTTCGTGAGAAAGTACTTGCATATTAACCGAATGTACGGCATCTCACCGTCCATGACAAACACCTTTCACTATGCCGCCACATTTCATCTTCGACTCCATGATCGCAAATGCGTCCGCACAAATTACTGCATGCACTTCTATAAACTCCGTCTATGCATCGACGAGTCCCATTGAGAGGCCCCTTCGACTCACCACTAGGAACCAGACGGCAGACACTATCTGCACGGAATGTCGAGATACGATCTGTCCCACATAGATAGAATGGCCATTGCGTAAGCAGCGTAAGGGTCACATCCATCGTCTATGTGCAATGCGCTGTTTGATCCTCCTGTATCGCACGCGCCGACCGCCAGCCGTTTCCAACCAGGAGGCGGGATGGCTAGTCAGGCCATTCAACAGACGTCATTGGTCCACTATGCAGCTGCAAACCTCAAGAGGTAGTTGGTCGAGCACAAGAATCGGGAGGGTATTGTATTCTGGTCATTAAACCTCATACTCACGCCTTATTACATGCTAAAACAGACCCCAAGAACGCCTGGCGCGTCCGGCCGACGACGCAAGACCCCGACCTGAATCAACAGAAGCCACGGAAAATGGAACGACATGTGTGAACCGAGATCAGATCAGCAACGGACAGCCCGCGCCACAGACCGAGCAGCAGGTGCATCACCGCCGACGACCCTCCGCCCCGCCTGCCCCTCGGGCCGGCAGCGGCCGGGGACGCCGCTTGTTCCGGGCATGGATCGCTTCAGCTGAAGGCAGCCTCTCTCATACCGACGGAGTGGCCCGAAATACCCACTACGAGCGGCGCCGGCCCGTCTCGAATCGACCGCACGGGACCCCAATATGTTCCGCGGCGCTAACGCCCCTCTCCCCGTTATTGCTCGGGCGCACGCCGAACGGCACGGCTAGTCAGAGACGCGCGGAGGACCGTCACCGGGCCTCGAGCCATACGCGAAGTCCGTTCGAAGATCGCTCTATCTTTCAGTTGTTTCGCGATGCGTGTAACTGCTAGTTTGGCTGCCTCAAGCTTATCAAGGCAGGACAGCTGAAAACGGCCGATAGTAGGCCTTAACTTTCCTAGCTGTGGCCGTAAGTTGTGCATGTCACCCCCGATCAACGGCATGGCAAGCCAGATACGGGGGCAGGTCCTCTTCCGAGGACATAAAAGTCAAGCTTACGCAAGATTAAGTTGCCCTACGGGTCACCGCGCGGCGGCCGCTGGCGGCGATCAGCGCCACCGATGGGCTGGGAAGGTGACAGACGTCCGGGCAGCTGGCAAGCGCATCACCGAAAAGTGCTGGTACATTACGCGCCGGTGCACTTGGCTAGATTCGTGACGCTTCCACAAACGCACGCCCAGTCAGGCAGGCAGAGGCGGCGGAGCGGGGCGATCCTGCCGACGTCACGGCAAAACACGTGACACAACGGCTCCCCAAGTCAGCGTTGGCGCTCGCGCTGGGGCACGTCCAAGCTTTGTTCGGTCGAACGACGGGTCGGTACCCAACTGGTGGTCGAATTCCGGCATGCTGCTCGCCGAGCCTGCCCATAATTCTCTCGAGATCACATAAATACTATTTTGAACCACTTTTTTTGAAATTTGAAACACGAGCAAAGACTTTACCATCAACGTAAGAAGCACTTACCCGGCGACAGGCCCGCCCATGGGAATCTCAGTCAGATCCATGTGCGTCCTCGAGCACAAAAAGCAAGCGCAGAGAGCTCCACCTGGTGCGTGCGCCATCGAGTGTCACTGACCGCTCGAGCCGCTGGCGGTCCGCCTCGAGAGAAGCGCTCGCCGTCGCTTCCCACGCTACGGTCCCGTGTAAAAACAACTCTCTCATGCCACCGCGACCACACGGCCCGCCGGCATGGGTGGCCGGTGATGGGTCGTTACCATGTTGGTCACTGCCGAACATGCGGAGAGACACTGATCTCAACCGGACGGGCTCGCGGAGGGGCCTTCCGGAGACGCCCAGCAGCGGCAGCAATCATCAACAGCACAGATTGTCGTATCTCGTGTATTGACTCCTTAAAGGAGGGGTTGTTCCACTCAGTGCTCGGGTCAAACATCGCGCAAACACGCATTATCATGGGAGGCAATAGACCATCAAATCAAAGTCCTCGTGACAGACCCTCAGCCACGACACTGAAGTCAGGTGGGCCCCCATCCGTGCAGAGCGGGATGGTGGCCCAGTGTCGCAGCCGGCACCCATTCCCTCTGGGCCCAGGGCGAGCGGGATGGTGGCCAACGGTCGCAGCCGGCACCCATTCCCTCTGGGCCCAGGGCGAGCGGGATGGTGGCCAACGGTCGCAGCCGGCACCCATTCCCTCTGGGCCCAGGGCGAGCGGGATGGTGGCCAAACGGTCGCAGCCGGCACCCATTCCTCTGGGCCCAGGGCGACCGGGATGGTGGCCAACGGTCGCAGGCCGCACCCATTTCTCCCAGGCCCAGGGCGAGGCGCCCGCGGAGTCGCCGCCGTCCGCACGGCAGTCGCGGGCTCTCAGCGCAGCGAGCACAGCCTGGCCATCAGGAGTGGCGGGCGCGGTCACGGGCTCCCAGTGCAGCGAGCACAGTCTGGCCATCAGGAGTGGCGGGCCGCGGTCACGGGTTCCCAGTTGCAGCGAGCACAGTCTGGCCATCAGGAGTGGCGGGCGCGGTCACGGGCTCCCAGAACAGCGAGCACAGTCTGGCCATCAGGAGTGGCGGGCGCGGTCACGGGCTCCCAGAACAGCGAGCACAGTCTGGCCATCAGGAGCGGCGGGCGCGGTCACGGGTTCCCAGTGCAGCGAGCACAGTCTGGCCATCAGGAATGGCGGGCGCGGTCACGGGCTCCCAGTGCAGCGAGCACAGTCTGGCCATCAGGAGTGGCGGGCGCGGTCACGGGTTCCCAGTGCAGCGAGCACAGTCTGGCCATCAGGAGTGGCGGGCGCGGTCACGGGTTCCCAGTGCAGCGAGCACAGTCTGGCCATCAGGAGTGGCGGGCGCGGTCGCGGGTTCCCAGTGCAGCGAGCACAGTCTGGCCATCAGGAGTGGCGGGCGCGGTCACGGGCTCCCAGTGCAGCGAGCACAGTTCTGGCCATCAGGAGTGGCGGTGGCGCGGTCACGGGCTCCCAGTGCAGCGAGCACAGCCTGGTCCATCAGGAGTGGCGGGCGCGGGTCACGGGCTCCCAGTGCAGCGAGCACAGCCTGGCCATCAGGGAGTGGCGGGCGCGGTCACGACGCCAGTCAGCTCGCGGAGCTCAATCTAAAAGAAATATCAAAATCTAGTTTCATTCAAATTCGCCGATTGGCAGCAAAAGTGGTTCACTTCACCGCGGAACTGGTGCACTGGCGGACCACGAGCTGCAGGAACATGCCGTTTGTGAACGGATAACACAAAAGTGTTACAGACAAACCTTGTCAAGCTCAACAGCCACACAGAGGTGAAAGGCCTTTGCAAATCATTTAACATCCTTCATACACGTCTTGAAACTCCAAGGACGCAGCACACAGAGCGTCACTTCCAATCGCTTACAAAGCCGCAGATCACACCTGGCAGGCAACCTGTCTGACGCGCCCCAACCTGCTGCGGTGCCCCTGGCGGCCGTGGCGAGTACTAGCCGGGCTGCGGGGCCAGGCTGTCGATGTGTCGCCGCTGCTGGTCGATGACCAACTGCTGCTGGGCCAGCTGCCGCTGCAGCCGGGCGATGGTGGCCGCCTGCCGGCGCGCCTGCGGTGCGGCGGGCGACTCCCGTCAGTGACCGGGCCGTGGAGGCGTGTTGTGACTCCAGGTGGCGAGGCCCCAGCACGGCTCCCGTCAGTGACCGGGCCGTGGAGGCGTGTTGGGACTCCATGTGGCAAGGCCCCAGCACGGCTCCCGTCAGTGACCGGGCCGTGGAGGCGTGTTGTGACTCCAGGTGGCGAGGCCCCAGCACGGCTCCCGTCAGTGACCGGGCCGTGGAGGCGTGTTGTGACTCCAGGTGGCGAGGCCCCAGCACGGCTCCCGTCAGTGACCGGGCCGTGGAGGCGTGTTGGGACTCCAGGTGGCGAGGCCCCAGCACGGCTCCCGTCAGTGACCGGGCCGTGGAGGCGTGTTGTGACTCCAGGTGGCGAGGCCCCAGCACGGCTCCCGTCAGTGACCGGGCCGTGGAGGCGTGTTGGGACTCCAGGTGGCGAGGCCCCAGCACGGCTCCCGTCGCAGGATAAGGCCCATGGTGCCGGTCTTCAGCACGGGTAACGGCTCTACTGCTCTTATCACCCACCATATACGTCCATTGATGATATCGCCATCATTACCCGCATCCGACTGATGCGACAAAACTCTCTCCTAGCAGAACACGCGCGCCGAATCGCCGTCACCAAGAGGCCAAAACATCCTACAGTCACGCAGGGGCCTTGTGTGACGTCACAGTGTCAAATAT
>NW_023596576.1:23304416-23365479 GCF_011947565.3 Pollicipes pollicipes | reverse complement strand
GAGCTAGCGTCTGTGGCGTTCGCAGTAATCTGGGCCAGACGCGACACTCTGGCCGGGCAGGGGACTTATAGTCCCCGTAAATCACCCCTGGCTAGTCCTGGAAACCAGAAACACGGCCAGCGTCGCCCTCCTGCTGCGCTCTCGTGGCGGATCACGTGCGCGGGCGGCGGCTGCTGCTGACGATTATCTATTCCTGGGAACTGATGCGTTGCTGCGGTCCCATGCAGTGACAAGTGGTGGACCGCGAGTACCGTGCGGCGAGCGCTGTCGGTTCTGGCAGCGACCAGTGACCGCTGCCGGGCCAGGATTCGGTTGGTGCCGGGACAATTTCTGATCGTGCGTAGTGCTCTGAAGGCCGTGGCCCCGTGGAGGACCGCTTTGTTGAGAAGCCGATCTCTTCGTCTCGCCTGCTCTACGGATCCCGATCCCCTGTCGTGCCTCCTCGGATGGCTCTGGTGTGCTCGGTGTTTGCCGTGAAGGGCCCCGGCGCCGCGTAGTGCCTGATCCGAGCCGCCTGTCCCGTGTGGTGCCTGCTGGGCGGGGCGCTGGTCCCCTGTTGCGTGCTGTGAGCGGCCTGGCGGCGCGCGGCGCGCGGCGCGCTGCCCGGGCACCGGTCCTGTGTGGTGCCCGCGGGGCGGGGCGCTGGTCTCCTGTTGCTTGTTGTGAGCGGCCTGGCGGCGCGCAGCGCGCGGCGCGCTGCCCGGGCACCGGTTGCACGGTGACGGCAGCTGTTTGTCTGTCGGTTGCAGCGCCAACAGCACCATCTCTCCTGTGGAGACGTAGCGCCGGCCGAGCTGCGGCCGGCTCCAGGCAAGTCCGCCGGCCGGCCGGCGTCCGACGTCCGGCGCCGCCCGCGCCGGCTCTCCGTCTCTCCGTGTCGTGACTGTGCGTGTCTGCACCCGTCTGTCGTGTATTGACCGGCCGGACCGGTGGCCACCGCCGGCCGCCGGTCCGGGGGCGAGCCGCACCCTGGCCCACCGGCCGGCCGGATGACAGCGCCGGCGACCAGGCGGGAGGGATCTGCAGCCGCGCCTGCCGCCCGCTCGGCCGCGGACCACCGTCGGTGGCCGTGGCCGGTCTGTGGCATGCAGCACTCGAGCGGCGGCGACGCCCGGCCCTCTGTTGTGGGTCATCGGTGTTGTGCGAGTCGGGACTGCGCGGCGTGGTGCCGAGGATGCTCGGCGCTGGTGCATTGTCCTTGCCGTGCTCACCAGGCCTGCTTGACCGTGCCTGACCGCCCCCACCCTACCATCTGCCCCTGGTGTGGTAGTTTGTTTTGGGGATGAAGTTCGCTGTGCATGTCTGTTGACACCTTGTCATGGTTTGTCGATTGTATTGTTTGTGACAACATCCGGCGAAAATGTGCGCTCTGAGTTTTATTGCGTCTAGTCTAAAGTGATTTTGTCTCGCTTTCAGCGGCTAGAGCGTGATATGGACGACACCCATCTCAACTCTCCGTGGGCCGACAGCGGCGCCCTCAAGCGGTCATTTCACGGACTAAACAATGTTTCCTGGAACCCCCACTAGGTGGCGGGCGAAGCGCTGCGCTCGGTATATCTCGTCAAGCTGCCTCTGCCAACGACTTGGACGAAGATTGGCTCCGTTCGACTTAGCTTAGGCGCAGTCGAACTGCTTATGTTCACGTGATATTTTGCGTTCAGAGGGGCTTGAATCGCAGAGCCCGGACACCACATGCGCACAGCTATCATGCGATGCAATTTCCGATTGGCGGGCTGAAAACGGCCGCGGACAGCTCGCCCATCGGTCGGGTCTCGTGCCTCGAGGAGTCCGGCGCGGACTGGCGAAGCCCAAGCGGTAGGCGCGCCTCGAGCCGGGGCTGAGTCGGGCCCGCCTCTCATGCAGCGTGTGTTGAGCGGCGCTGAGGACGCTCCTCGGCTGCGTGTCGCTCTGTGGCGGGCCGGCCGGGACCGGCGCGACGGCGGGATCTCGCTGCCTCTCTGTCCGCCCGCGCGCCTGCGAAGCTCAAGTGTCCGCTGCCGCTCTGACCTCGCCTGCGCGCGTGTTTTGTTTACCAGCGCCTGTGTCGCTCGGTGGCCGACTGTGATACGGTTCCGTATTCTGTTGGCATCCGTGCTGTTTTTCTCCCTCTCCCCCACTTCCACCTTTGTCGTTTTCCATGCATAACGCACTGCTGCAAACCACATACTTCCATGGTAACGACGAGGGGCGGCCGGGCTCGCGGCCGCCGATCCTGATTGGTGATGTGTGTGTCAGCGCGTGATAGTGCGAGCAAGCGCGTGCGAGTTTACCCTTCGGGTTCTGTTCCATTCCCTCCACTCACTTTAATCCTTACGTGCACCTCCGTGCGCACCTGTGGGCAACAGAGCCTCGGTCCAGAAGGTTTCCACCATTTGGTCCGGCTGAATCCCGTCCCGTGCCGCCCTGCTTCGCGCCATGCCCAGCGGCTACCCGCGGCGGCCGCCTGGCGACCAGGGCTGGCCGTGCTCCCGGCGGAGCACGACCTGGCTGGCCGTGGTCCTGGCGGGGCCCGACCAGGCTAGCCGTGCTCCCGGCGGAGCACGACCAGGCTGGCCGTGATCCTGGCGGGGCCCGACCAGGCTGGCCGCGATCCCGGCGAAGCCCGACCTGGCTGGCCGTGCTCCCGGCGAAGCCCGACCCGGCCGGCCGTGACCTCGGCGGAACCCGACCCCGCTGGCCGTGCCCCCGGCGGAGTCCTACCGACTGTCGGTCTCACCGGGCGGTCTGTTCGGCTGCTGCAGCTGACTGACCTGCTGTGCTGTGCTATGCCCAGCTGCTCGCTCTGGTGGGAGACGCTCCCGCACTTTCGCCTGATGCCTTCGTGACTTCTCCGCCGCCATGGTGTCTTGCCTTTGCATTCTTCATTAATGATGTTTTAATAAATCGTTCGAAAGCTGCAGTTCTTTTTTCGGTTTCTTGGAACAACGCTTTTCTCCATGCACCCACGTAAGGGTGAAAAAAGAGTGGCCCAAACAAAGGTTCCACAACCACAAAGCACTGATCATGAAAATCGATGACTTTGTTTAGACCATATCGCTGGTCGATGTGCACGCACCAGCTGCATGCTTGGGGTGGGTTTGTTCGGAACATATCGTTGAGCAGCGTACACGTCTACACTTCGCGTGACTTGAGGTAGGCTTGCTTTGCAAGTAGCATGATGTCATCCACGTTGCAGATGAGTGTGGTAATAGAAGGGGAGGGGTGTGATGCGCTTTGATAGATGCATGAAAGCGAACACAAACAGCCTTGCGCAAAATGCCGCGTCGTGCAAAATTTCGACATCAGACTTAATACTGCCATTAAAGTGCTAGAAAGGGGAAATACTTGGGCATGAATGTTGGCTCCACCTGAAATGGAGCCACCACGTTGATCACATCTTTAGCTATCAGCCGCATTATTGGCTTCATGAAGCGATGCACGTTGTTCTTGGATACACGGTTTTTGCTTCTACTTTGCAATTCACTTGGTTTGCCGCACATAAGTTGTTGCTGTATTGCATGGGGTATTTTATTCCAGCTTATCCAAGCAAAATTCGCCTTCTGCAGAAGCGTGCAATTATAATTGTTGGTGAAAGCTAATTTTCTCGAAGCGTATCACTATTCGTCATACATTTAGTGGACCACATGGCTGGCATGCGTGTGTGTGTGTGTGTGTGTGTGTGTGGTGTGTGTGTGTGTGTGTGTGTGTGTGTGTGCGTGTGTGTGTGTGCGGTGTGTGTGTGTCGTGTATGTGCGGTGTATGTGTGTGTGTGTGGTGTGTGTGTGTGTGTGTGTGTGTGGTGTGTGTGTTGTGTGTGTGGTGTGGTGTGTGTGGTGTGTGTGTGTGTGTGCGCGCGGCGCGGCGCGTGTGCGTGTGTGTGTGTGGTTGTGTGTGGATCTGGAGCCGAATCTGGAGCCTTGGAATTGCATTCCCCGGAACCAGGCCTTTGCCCATCCCAACCCGTGTGAATGTTATCAAACTTAAATCGTGTAAGCAGCGAGTTGCTTTCCTTGGCGGGCACTGGCGGCCAACCGTATCCCGCCTTTGGCTGCGACCACTTCTTCGCCTCCCTTTCGCCTAATGACTAACATAGCCTGTTGGTCAGGCCTTGCAATCTCGGTCTTTGTTTTGTTTTTGCTTCCACCTCTTAGTGGGGAGTGCCGCGACCCGCGTTTATTCGGTGTGTTGTTGGGGTAGTGGGAAGGGCACTCCTGGTCGCCTGTTAATGGGTGGCGGTAAAAAAAAATGCGAGAGGCTTGGATGGACAGCCAGCACCACGTCACGAAGGCCAGCGGCAACCGTCCCCGCGCATCCGAACATCGGCACACGGTGTTCCTTTCACCCAGAACCCGGCCGGCCTCACGTCGCCTGCCACCCTGCACCGCCGGCCCCCCGCCACCCCTAAGTCTAACCCAGTTCCCAAGTGCCTCCACATCTGCCAGCGGCGGCGGCGGACCGGCCGGCCCGGCGGGTCGATGCCAGGGGCCGGGTGCCCGCCGCCGCCCGGCGCACTGGCCAATAGCCAGCCGACGTTCCCCGACCTTGGCCACCGCTGCACGGGCAGTGGCGCGCGCCGGCTGACGGTCGTCAGAGCTCGACTGCACGGCTGGAACGCGCAGCGCCAGGCCGCCGCCGCCGCCACTGCGAAGGACGAGCCGTTCAGGCAAGTGAGCGCGTCCGCGCAGAACACAGCCGGCCGGTGCGGCCTGCTGCTGCAGTCGGGTGCGCCGCTTGACTGGAGTGCTTGCTCGGCGTGGACCGGGATACGCGACGCGTGGAGAAGCATGAGCGCGGTGCGCAGCGGACGCTGCGGCCTGTGTGGCCGCGGTGCGGCCGCTGCTGTGTTTTATCACTGTGCCATGCTGGTCCCCATTGCTTCTGCATCCAACGGTTGGCTGATTTTTGTTTGCTCAGGTTTTAAAAATAGGCTCACAGTGCAATGTTTGTTCAGAGGCGCATGACCCAAAAAGTCGGCGGCTTTAGCTTAGTGTCACGTCACAGCTGCGGAATCGATGGTAACAGTGGACGCACCGATCACATTGGCGTGTGCTGGAGGGGCGCGACAGGTTATTGATAAATGTAGGCCATTATTAAACCATTCTTGTCGATGAGCATCGCTCATTGGAGACTGAATTACATGGTCGCCATAGTTAGATGTAGTCTCTTAAGCCACCCACTTGAGCGCTGTCGATGGTTTTTCCTAGTCGGTCGACGAAAGTAGTGCATCCCTTGTCGACGGCAATATGCGCCCTGCAGACGACCTTCAGAACTTCTGCTCAGTCTGGCTGGTCCGGGCGGGCGCCACCGCAGTTATTTCAGTCCAGACGATGCCGTCCCACTGACCCAGGCTCGGGGTGCTGGGTCCGGACGTGCCAAGTATTCTGGCGAACATGCGCCCTTTGGACCCTTAGCCGGGAGACAAAGACTGCTAAATCCGTGTGGGTTGTTTCTCCTCCATTCTCCGGCTGCGAACCGTCGCAGTGTCGGCCGCTTTGCAGTAGATGATGCTGGTCATCTGCCGGAGGCCGAGAGAGCAAGCAATTCTCAGCCGGGCTCTGCAGAGAAAGCAACACACGACAGTTTGGTGAAGTCCAGCGTTGGTTTTACTATGCAAATCCATTACACGAACATCCGGACAAAACGTTCACTGCCGAGTCGCGGTCCCAGCTTTTCCGCCACCGCCCAGCGGGCCGAACTGCGGAGCGTCGCCGGCCCAGCGGCAGCTGCAGCGCGACGAGCCCAGCTCAGCACGAGCCGCCCTGTTTCAGTCCGCCGCGCCCGTGTCGAGTGGCTGAGCGCGAGGACCTGCCGCCGCCGAACGATGAGGCTGCTGCTGCTCTGCGCACTCGTGACGGCAGTCACCGCCGTCGAGAAACCGGATCGACGACTCCAGGTACCGTGAGCTGCCGATCTACCGCGACGGCGGACCGGTCTTAAAATAGGCAGGGAAGGCCTCGCTGCTGGACTTCGGGCGGCATGAGGTGGCGGCTCTCATGCCGATGAAGCCGACCATCACCACCAGAGGGTATTGGCGACGTGATGTTAGTGGGTAGCAATGGTTATATGACAAAACTCAATGTAACCAAAGCTAACGTACTAACGTTGCTAAACCAGTATCTCCCGCTATACGGAAGGTCGAAGGTAACAGTTAATCCCTCTCTCTCTCTCTTGCGATCAGTACGCCTTAATTAAACCAGTCGTTTGATGTCACTGTTAACAAACATGTAGTCAGTTTGGTCATCCCACCAATCTCAGTGTAAAAGTTGCAGAATGCAGGCTAGGCAGCCCCCCTTGCGCCGTCGATCTTCACGAGCTTTTGCATGGAAGCGTACCATGGTGTTGCAAGACCACCTTCCGCAAACCGCCGTCTTTTGTATCACACCACCCGAGTGATTGCCACATCACGCCTTATCACCATTCACGTCATTGTTTGGACGCCACTCCGCAAATATGAAGCCTGGTGACTACTTAACACGCACCAGGTTGGCCAGCCAGATACCCTTCGCTCGGGTGGGTAGGGTCAATTTACCCCCCCCCCCCCACTCTGAGATGTCGGGAACTAAGAGAGCTAAAGACACCAAATTTACAGGGCGTGTTGACCTGTACGTGAACTCACTTAGTCAAAGTTTGAAGTTCCTAGGTCATGACCTCCGGGTCAAGTAAGGTCAAATAAGGTCAACTTCCAGGTTGTCTCCAAAGCACCCCCAGAACTTAGATAACGGTTTCTAAGCAAAAGGTCACATGCTCAGTTAAGTTCAGTGACCTTGTTTGATCTTTTAAAGGTTATGATGACCCAAATCATGCAAGAGTACTCTAAGTTTTGCATTTCAATAAGCGACAAGGATTACGCTAGGCAGTATGCTTCTAAAAACAAATGTTGATCTGGTTTATTTTAGGTCAATGACCTATTCTAACCTCTAAGAAGTCCATGGAAGATGTGGGTTCCTGCCATCAATGAATTCGAATTGAGCACTAGAAACTATCCCATACTGCAAGCCCTAGAGTAAAAAACAGGTTGATTTTGACCTTGGTCTGACATTGTTGTTGATTGGAGTTTTGGGCGCGCCGACTACTGTGGTCACTTTGCGCCCATAACAGCTAAATGGCTACCTACGGCGGTTAATGGTTAACAAATAATATATTAGTCAGAAATGAAAACGGCTGAGTTGTGAGAGGAATGCGTCACCAATGATGTCCGAATATGTGAACCCACAATAACATCTTGATACGAAATTTTCAGCAACCTAAACTTCTTACACGCGGAATAAACTATTCAGGCGTGTGTATACAAAGTGCAAAACTTAACATGCGATACGAACCTGAGGGCATGATTGATATATGGTGAGCTGTCACACAGTAAATCGGAGAGCGTCAGGGACGGCGCCGCCGGGCCAAAGTACCTCAGACGCTCGAAGCGTAGTATCGGATAGCATACGAGCACATGTTCCATTGTGAGAGTGGCGTTGCAGTGGCGACATCGTGGTAGTTCGTCGCGACATAGTAAGTATCGACGTGTAGCATGAGTATGGTCAATCCGCAAAGCAACACAGGATTACTTCCTCCCGTCTAGACTTTCATAGGAATGACGTATAGGATGGATATAGGACGCCAGTCCTGAACAATCGGCTTAATGCTTTTGAGTTTACTGGTGCCCATCGCATCCCATGTGCTCTTTCCATTCCCCACGCAAAAAAGGCAGAGATGGCCGAGTATAGGTCTATAACGGGTATCGGAACGCTCTTCGACAGGGACGAAGAGTAACACGCTTTGCGGCAGCGGCAGCCAACTCATTTCCCGCAATGCCAACGTGGTTCGGAATCCAGCAAAGTACTATGGTCTTGCCAGCCCGGTACAGACAGTCGGGACGCAGTAAAATATCCTGTATAAGGGGATTGTCCGGATTAAAACGTCTTAATGCCGAAATGGCACTTAGGAAATCCGACAAAATCACGTGCAGACTGTTTTCGCCCACCTCCATAAAGCAAAGCGCCTTAATGATGGCCACAAGCTCTGCAGTATACGCGAACGCATGGGCTGGCAGTGTGTGATCGCGTATCGTGACCAGGTCTGACATTTTTACCTGACCTTAGGTCAACGTTATTTGCTCATTCAACATTGGTGTTGCCTAAGAAAGCATCTCAGCGGTGTATGGCTTCGTCTAACACTCCTTTGCGGCATCGGATTGCACGATTCCCTAGAAATTGACTTTGCTGAAATCATGACCTGACTTTGACCTGTCATAGGTCAGCGACCTTACCAGTTGCATCTATATTTTGGATGCTTAGCTATCTTCTATTCGATTTCTATAACTATGCAAAATTTGGCGCGGCGTAGTCGCGCCATTCGGAATCCATTCTGGAAAAACCTTCGCGGGTGTCAATTTGACCCCCCATCCGAACGCATGTTAACACGCGCTCAGGTGGGGGGGGGGGGGGTCGAATTGACCCCGCCAAATTTTGCATAGCTGCAGAAAATTGAATAGCGGATCGTTTGGCATAGAACATTTAGATTTACCTTTTAAGGTCGGTGACCTATAAGGTCAAAGGTATAGCAGGTCAAAGTCAGGCCATGGTTTCAGCGAAGACAATTTCTAGGGAATCCTTCAATCTCATCCAACAACGGAGTGTTAGACGAAGCCATGCATCTCTGAGATGCTTTCTTAGGCAACACATAAGCTGAATGAGCAAATTAAATTGACCTAAGGTCGGGTATGAAGGTCACACCAAAGTCAAACCAACCTGTTTTGTTACTCTAGGGCTTGCTGTGTGGGATAGTTTCTGGTGCTTATTTCGAATTTATTGATGGTAGGAACCGCATCATACATCCTCCATGAACTTCTTAGAGGTCAGAATAGGTCATTGACCTAAAATGACCCAGTTCAGCATTTCGTTAGGACCATGCTGCCTAGCGTAATCTTTGTCGCTTAGTCAAATGCAAACTCAAAGCAATCTTGCACGATTTTGGCCACCTTGACCTTCAAAAGGTCACACAAGGTCACAGACCCTAAATGAGTATGGGGCCTTTTGCTTAGAAACGCTTATCTAGGTTCTGGGGCACTTTGGAGACCGACCTGGAACTTGACCTTGTTTGACCTTTTTGACCCGAAGGTTGTAAGCTAGGAACCTGAAACTTTGACCTAAGTGAATTCACGTACAGGTCAACACACCCTGCAAATTTGGTGTCTCTAGCTTTCTTAGTTCCCAAGATCTCAGATGGTCAAATTGATCCTCCACCTGAGCGAAGAGTGGGGGTCAATAGGTGAGTGTGGGATGAACGGGTAACGAAGGTTTGGGGGTGGGGGGGGGGGGAGGGTAGCCGGCTACCCGGGCGCGTGTTAAAGCACTGCCATGACTGCATGGGGCAGTGTGAAATACACGGACTTTTCGAAGACTTGCTGCAATGGATGGACTTGAGGTGAAAGGATGGACAGGATGCTGTAATGTGTGAGCTGGTTGCAATGTTCAAAATAGGTGACGCTGAAAGCATATTGCAATAATAATTTGGTAGTTGCACACATGGACCTGACTGTGATTTGAGTGGATCGCATTAGCTACAAGGGCTTATGACGTGATGCAAAATTCATTGAAAGGCTCTTCGCATCAGTTGGTTTTATATGTTAGCAAGGCTTGGACGCTGTTCAGGTGCCGAACACAGCACGCGATACTGAGCTAAGACCTCCCAGTGTTCTGAGTAAGTCAACATAGATAACATCATATATTTAACGCCACAGAACGTGACTGGCCGCCCATCTCGGGCTGGTCTGTGGACGAGTCCGAGACGCCGTCATGGCGAGGAGATCTGCTGCGCCATCCCGTGATGGCGGGAGATCTGCTGCGCCATCCCGTCATGGCGAGGAGATCTGCTGCGCCATCCCGTCATGGCGAGGAGATCTGCTGCGCCATCCCGTCATGACTGGGAGATCTGCTGCGCCATCCCGTCATGGCGAGGAGATCTGCTGCGCCATCCCGTGATGACGGGGAGACCTACTGCGCCATCCCGTGATGGCGGGGAGATCTGCTGCGCCATCCCGTCATGGCGAGATCTGCTGCGCCATCCCGTGATGACGGGGAGATCTGCTGCGCCATCCCGCATGGCGAGGAGATCTGCTGCGCCATCCCGTGATGACGGGGAGACCTGCGCCATCCCGTGATGGCGGGAGATCTGCTGCGCCATCCCGTCATGGCGAGATCTGCTGCGCCATCCCGTGATGACGGGGAGATCTGCCCGCCATCCCGTGATGGCGGGAGATCTGCTGCGCCATCCCGCCATGGCGAGATCTGCTGCGCCATCCCGTGATGACGGGGAGATCTGCTGCGCCATCCCGTCATGGCGAGGAGATCTGCTGCGCCATCCCGTGATGGCGGGGAGATCTGCGCTGCGCCATCCCGCCATGGCGAGATCTGCTGCGCCATCCCGTGATGACGGGGAGATCTGCTGCGCCATCCCGTCATGGCGAGGAGATCTGCTGCGCCATCCCGTGATGACGGGGAGACCTACTGCGCCATCCCGTGATGGCGGGGAGATCTGCTGCGCCATCCCGTCATGGCGAGATCTGCTGCGCCATCCCGTGATGGCGGGGAGATCTGCTGCGCCATCCCGCCATGGCGAGATCTGCTGCGCCATCCCGTGATGACGGGGAGATCTGCTGCGCCATCCCGTCATGGCGAGGAGATCTGCTGCGCCATCCCGTGATGACGGGGAGACCTACTGCGCCATCCCGTGATGACGGGGAGATCTGCTGCGCCATCCCGTCATGGCAAGGAGATCTGCTGCGCCATCCCGTCGTGGCGAGGAGATCTGCTGCGCCATCCCGTGATGACAGGGAGATCTACTGCGCCATCCCATCCCGTGATGACGGGGAGATCTGCTGCGCCATCCCGTCATGGCGAGGAGACCTGCTGCGCCATCCCGTGATGACGGGGAGATCTGCTGCGCCATCCCGTCATGGCGAGATCTGCTGCGCCATCCCGTGATGGCGGGGAGATCTGCTGCGCCATCCCGCATGGCGAGATCTGCTGCGCCATCCCGTGATGACGGGGAGATCTGCTGCGCCATCCCGTCATGGCGAGGGATCTGCTGCGCCATCCCGTGATGACGGGGAGACCTACTGCGCATCCCGTGATGGCGGGGAGATCTGCTGCGCCATCCCGTCATGGCGAGATCTGCTGCGCCATCCCGTGATGGCGGGGAGATCTGCTGCGCCATCCCGCCATGGCGAGATCTGCTGCGCCATCCCGTGATGACGGGGAGATCTGCTGCGCCATCCCGTCATGGCGAGGAGATCTGCTGCGCCATCCCGTGATGACGGGGAGACCTACTGCGCCATCCCGTGATCGGGGAGATCTGCTGCGCCCATCCCTCATGGCAAGGAGATCTGCTGCGCCATCCTCGTGGCGAGGAGATCTGCTGCGCCATCCCGTGATGACGGGGAGATCTACTGCGCCATCCCGTGATGACGGGGAGCTCTGCTGCGCCATCCCGTCATGGCGAGGAGACCTGCTGCGCCATCCCGTGATGACGGGGAGATCTGCTACGCCATTTGCACCCATTGGCAACACTTGACCTCCCCTGTGCTATCAGTTGTCGGGCGCCATGACTCCCGCGGGTACGGTTGCGCAAGGACCGCGGGCAGGTTGACGGACTAGAGCAGCTTACTGGGCAAGGACGAGGGCAAATTATTGCATTGCAGTTCCCGACTTCGCATTTACAAGGTGACATTGACCTGAATAGTCGCCTTGTCTCAGCGCGTCAGCTGCATGCGTCCCTGACACGGTTATGTGCAAGTTTCCGATGGGACTCGGATAATGCTGCACACATGGCAGACGACTAACCGCATTCCTCGCGCTGCATCGAAACGTGCTAGATTGCTCAGACGTGCTTTATCTAGCTGTGGGCACTCGGAGAAGTCCAGCAGCTGATCTTTTTGCAAACATAAGCTTGGTTACTTCCTTGTGATGTAACCACGCGACGTTGAGATACTTCAATGTTCGCAGGGAAGTGTTGCCGATCCGCTAACAAGTGTACTTGGGCGTTGATAAGAAATCGCTTGCACGGGGCTCCAGCTGGCAGGGGGGAGGGGGGGGGGGGGGGGAGGTAACTGGCAGGCCCACCTTCAGCCGGCACCCGTTTTATGCCAGCCGCGCCCGAGTCCTTTCATCCTTTTACTCTTTCCTGCCGCCACAAGAGAGCACCAGCAGTTGCTGGCCTTTTCATGGACACCCGAGAAAATATATCACTCGCCGTGCCAGTCCGAACGGGGCTGGCGGGCTCGAAGGTGTGTTGCAACGCAGGTCGATGTCATCACGCAAAGGCCCGTCGTATGCCGGTCACTGCCAAACCCACTGGTCGGGTCGGGTCGGGCAGGTTTGCAGATCGCAGATCGAAGGCTCATGCAAGCTTTAGCGAAGAGAGGCGCGACCGTCCAGCGGTGGCTCTGTGTATAATGCTAGGTATGCGTATGCTGTGTATAATGCTAGGTTTGCGTACGCTATGTATAATGCTGGGCGTGCGTGTGCGAACTGTTTAAATAGTGGCGCTGTGGCGTCCAGTAGTGGCGCTGTGTATGATGCTAGGTATGGGTATGCGAACTGTTTAATCGGCCAGTTTGTCTGGCACATTTCAATGTACCGCTCACGATCTCCCCAACACGAACAAACGGTCGAGCGCAGGCTGAAAGCGGGTGCCAGATCTCGTCAGCGCTGCGTCGTAGCGACGTAAGACAGATTGCGACGGAACAGAAACGGACGAGCGTGCTGGCATAAAAGCAGGTCGCGTGTCTTTGGACGCACGCCGTCGCTGATGTCAGAGCTCAGCAACCGACACATACCGAGATCCTAAAACCAAGTGCGTGGCGCAGGCGAATGTGTCGGTCGAGTCACAACACACCAATGCACGACAAAACGGCCGCATCCGCATCCGGCAGATGCGCCGGTAATGCAACCGAGGGCGGCCTGTGTCACCTTTTTCGAAGCAGATCTCGAACCAGAACAATGTGATTTGATCTGAGAGAGGCTGCATCATTAAAGCTACGCGGATGTGTTGTCCGGTTCAGGCACGTGGCCAATGGACGGGACAATAAAATGACCTTGCTCTGATGTCCGCGTTTTTCGCAACCGGTTACTCCCAACAGAAAGTTGAAAACCGATGACGTGCGATCTCACCGATCTCCCCCCCCCCTCCAATTAAGAAAATCCTGGATGCGCCCCTGGTGTTGTTTATTGCAAACAACGCCATTCGAAATACGTGCGCGTGTATGATACTCTCGTCAAAATTTCCCGCACCGAAAATTAAGGTAGATTCTTCTATTTTTTATGTGTTAAAATGACCTTGCCTGAACGGACCGGATGCCAAATAGGTTCTACGTTAGTGTACCTCGTTAGTGTACCTGCACTTCCGAAGTTTTCATGGAATCCTAGACAGATACAGGACATAGATTTCTATAGGTATTGACCACATCTGACGGTATGGGTTGCTGGAGGTGTCTGGCTCCATCAGCTGAGTTTTGTGTATCATGTACGTGATAACAACTGACGACTCTCACACCGGCTATCACCTCATTCACCCTGCGCCGCACCAGGTGCCGTTCCGTTGGTCATGTGTTTGCAGTGAATATCGAGATGTGCAGTTACGGTACTCTTGAAGCATAACAGCATCACCCAGGTAGTATCGCATGTTTCAGGAATGTTAAAGCTTACATTCTTGCACTAGGGATGGACGGTTAGAAACCCGGTGGCCCAAGACGAAGGGAAGCTATGGCTTGATGCCGTGCGTGGGGCAGACCAGCCTCACCTGAGCCCGACGACGTCATCGCGTCCACTTGCGCGCGACACGGACCGAGGCTAGACCGAGACTGGCGCCATTTAACCCGTCCCCCCTCCCCTCCCCCCCCCCCGCCTCAGCGACGTGTCCCCCTGGACGTGGCGGTGCGAGTCGGGCCGCGCGCGACACGGGCCGAGGCCGGACCGAGGCTGGCGCCATCTAACCCGTCCCCCCTCCTCCCTGCCTCAGCGACATTGTCCCCCTGGACGTGGCGGTGCGAGTCGGGGCCGCTGCATGCGCCGGCCAGTCGACGAGGCGACGGACGGCATGCAGTTCAACAGATGTAAGCTGACGTGTGGCGACCTGTCGGTGGTGTGGCCGCGGCCGACCGGGCCGGCCATGTTCGGCAAGAAGACCGTGCCCTTCCTCCTCGACCGCGTCAAGTTCACGCTGACGGCTCCCGGGCCGGTGAAGCCCATGCTGCAAGAGGCCACTGAGATCTTCCTCAGCAACTTGCGGGTGCTGCATCCGGTGTTGAAGCATCCCGCAGAAGGCGGGCTGCACGCGCGCCGGCCACTGCCCGCCGGCACTGGCCGAGCGCTTGCTGCGCGTAGTCGTGGTGGTTGACTCCGACATCGTCCGGTTGAGCGTCAACACCAGCGAGTTCCACCAGGTGCTCATCAACCAGACGCAGGACGGCGACATGAACGTGCTCGTGTACGCGCCGACCTTCTTCGGCGCGCGCCACGGTTTGGAGACGGTCTCGCAGCTTATCAACTACGACGATCAGCACGCCTGTCTGCAGGTGATCAACATGACCATGCTGAGCGATGCGCCCCGTCTACCCGGTGCGCGCGCTCACGATCGACACGGCGCGCAACTTCATCTCGCTGGCCGGCCTGCGGCGCACCGTCGACGCCATGTCGATGAACAAGCTGAACACACTGCACTGGCACATCACCGACACGCACAGCTTCCCGATCGAGGTTGGGCGCGAAGCCGCGCATGGCACAATACGGCGCCTACTCACCGCAGGAGGTGTACACGGCGACAGAGGTGCGCGACCTGGTGAGCTACGCCCAGCAGCGCGGCGTCCGTCTGCTGCCCGAGCTGGACGCGCCCGCCCACGTCGGCTACGGATGGCAGTGGGGCGAGAAGGCCGGCCTCGGCAAGCTGGCCGTCTGCGTCGGTGAGGTAAGAGGACGATGGCGGGGGGGGGGGGGGGGGGGGTCCGAAGGGCCGCGGGCCCGGTCACGGCGGCAGGGTAATGAGTCTCGGGAAGGGTGGGGAGTGGGTTTGATACGGGGAGGTGAGTGGTGCTCTCACTCGCGCCTGGAGAGGTGTAGATTAATAGCCGGGGCCTGCATCCCGTACATGATACAATGCCCGGTTGAGAAAAATTGAGGTCAGCGCCCTTCACGACCGGTGATTTCAGTTACCAGCCTGATCAGAAGCCAAACATTTAGACGCACGTATGGGCTGGGACAGCCTCTGGCAATGTCTGTTCATTCACCAGGACCACGCGGGAGTCGGGGCAATTTGCCTACAATGAGGGGTCGATGGTGAGTCGTTGCACTGCTGTTTTCGCACGTCACAACACAGGCACGCTGTGCTATCGCGGACTGTTTAAAACAACCGCGGAATAGTGCCTCCCTAGAGCTCCTAAAGGTCGGAGAGAACTAGTGTGGTAACCATCTCTGCAGACCGTCAGACAGGAACGCTCCGGCCGTTTCCAGGAGCCGTGACTCAGTATTGTGTCGAGCCGCCTTGTGGGCAGATGAACATCATAAATGAGAACATGTACAAGGTGCTGGAGAAGATCTACGCCGACTTCAACGACATTTCGATCCGGACATCTTCCACGTAGGAGGCGGACGAGGTGAGGGTTCTACGAGGCTGCCCACCTCCGTACGTCACGAGGCATGATGGCCGGAACTGACGACTTTCGCGGGGATGAGTGTGTCCCACTGACGACTTTCGCGGGGGGCGGGGGTGGTCCCACTGACGACTTTCGCGGGGTGGGTGGTCCCACTGACGACTTTCGCGGGGGTGAGTGGTCCCACTGACGACCTTTCGCGGGGATGGAGTGGTCCCGCTGACGACTTTCGCGGGGTGGAGTGTCCCACTGACGACTTTCGCGGGGTGGGGTGGTCCCACTGACGACTTTCGCGGGGTGGGGAGTGGTCTCACTGACGACTTTCGCGGGGTGGAGTGGGTCCCACTGACGACTTTTTCGCTGACGACTTTCACGAGGTGATGAGTTCCAGCTGACGACTTTCAAGGGGTGGGGGGCTGAGGCTGCCTCACTAACGATTATCACAGAGAGGGGTGATTCAGTTGTCAACTTTTGCGAGATTAGGCAGTTTTGGTTAGCGACCTTTTACGATGTAAGGCAGTTCAGTTGGACAACTTCCAAAAGGTGCGATGCTTCCGTTGACGAGAGACGTGAGATGGCGCCAGACCTGGACAGCTTCTGATGTACTCCCAGCCCGGTGCCAGTGGCTCTGTTGCGGTCCTGGGCCTTCGCAACAAGATAAGCCATGATCCAAGATGAAGCCAAATGAGCCAATGGCCATGACACGCCTCAGGCGACGTTGTTTTTGACAAACTTAAACTGATAAGGCGGCGGACAGACGGGAAAGCCGAACCTGTGACACTCAGTGTTTGCCCCAACCTTATCTAAGCTCACAGTACAGGGCTCACGGGTCCTGTTCTGGGACAGGAGCGTGACATCGATCCTATCGTATATAGCTCTTTGCTGTTGTATGTTGATGGCTTAAAATTGATGCATGCTTCATAAAGTTATGCTGTAAATACGTGAGGTCATTCAGAAATAATCTAGTCAGTAGGATATAACGTGCGACAGGCAGCTTAAAATGGAATTCTGTTCAAATAAGTTACGTGACGGTCATCAGCATTTGTTTGTTTTTGGCAGGACAATTCCTTTGGGCGAGGAGATGTAATTTTGTGGAGAAAATCAATCTGAGTCTCATAGTCGATCTCATCGTTGCTTTCCATTTTGTTGCACTTCTAAACGTCCATGTAAGATAATTTGGGCATGCGTGGTAAGTGTGCTTCGACAGATTAGGGACGGTACCTTTCAAGTCATTTTTACAAGCGTACAGGTTTTCCGTATGCGTCTACGCCGAACGCCGTCGTCGTCGAATGCCCAACGCCTCATGCGCATCCACTGCCGACAGATTAACCTGAACTGCTGGAAGTCGACGCCCGAGATCGCCGCATACGTCAAGGATCACGGCGGTGACCCGACCGACGACCACGAGTACATGAATCTGTGGGTGGAGTACCAGTCGCGCGCGGCCGACATCTGGCGGAACGTGAGCGGCCACGCCATGCCGCTGGTGCTCTGGACCAGCGACCTGACGGCCATGTCGTCACGAGCCTCGCGTCTCACGCCGCTACCAGTACTGGATCCAGGTGTGGACGACCGGTGATGACGCGCAGATCGGCGAGCTGCTCCGGCAGGGCTTCAAGGTCATCATGTCCAACTACGACGCCTGGTACCTGGACTGCGGCTTCTCGGCCTGGGTCGGCAGCGGAAACAACTGGTGCTCGCCTTACAAAGCTGGCAGACGGTGTACGACAACAGCCCGCGCGCCATCGCGCGCAGCTTCCAGACGAAGGTCGACGAGGGGCGGCGCGGCGCACGACTACGCCGACCTCGTCGTGGGCGGCTCGGCGGCGCTCTGGGCTGAGCAGTCGGACGACCAGACCCTCGACCAGAAGCTGTGGCCACGCGGCGCCGCGCTGGCCGAGCGCCTCTGGGCAGAACCGGAGACGGGCTCGGCCGAGGCGCTCACTCGGTTCGTGCACCACCGCGAGCGCATGGTGGGCCGCGGCGTGGCCGCCGAGTCCCTCCAGCCGCAGTACTGCCACCTGAACGACGGCGTGTGCCTGTAGCGCGGTGCCGCGCGGGGGCTGGCCACGCAGGCGGCGCAAGCAGCTGGGCACGGCAACCGCGCCAGCAGGGGCGGGCCTCGTCCTCCACTGGCGGGGTGACGGGGATTTAGTAGTGGCGCTGCTCGCCGTTAGGTGTCAGCTCCAGGTGTCGCTTAAAGTGCGGTCTCTGCCAGTAGGTGTCGCGCCGGTCGGCTACCAACGATTGTCTGTGATGTCTGTCGCGTTGTCGCTTGTGTCGGTAAGCACGCTCTCCATGGGCTGCAGCGTTTGACATCAAGCTGCCATAAATAGTAATGTTTGGGAGATTAAGTTCCCGGAGGTAGCTGGTGCTGAGGTCGAGTACTTTATATCCGAGCAATTTGTGTGGTTTTAGAGATTCTGGCCACTAATCATTTGCATCACATTCTGGTCACCAATCGGGCCTAAAGCTCCTATGTTTTAAACCTTGCATGGCACACTTTTAAGTTTGCATGATTGTGATCGGGTAGGTCGTGATGTGCCATGTGTAATTCTGTCGCCGTTGGTTCGCCACCCATTTGAGATTTTGCGACACGAGCTGCGCGCTCAACGTTGTCGCCAAACACTCAGTGGAGGAATGAGCGTGCAGTAAGGCAGGGTGGTAAGGCCGTGCGAGTAGCTGTTTTGGTTTTGTGCAACTTCGGAATTTCTGGGACTAGCAAACGTCTGACGCGGGTGGTTTTTAGGTTGCTATGTTAGTGCCGTTTAGTTAGATTGTCTCTTCTCCTCCCTTAATTATGCTGCTAATAGCCTTAAAACATAAAGGAGAGAGCCCTTCCTCTACATATGACAGCTGAAGGAGTGCACGTTGTGTCGGTTGTCTTCAGGTCCCAGATAAGCTGGACGCATCATGTGTGGCATCTGAATGGATCCGTGGAAAAAACACGGCTGTTATGAGAGGTGGAAATGCTGAGCATAGTCAACACAAGCTATCTGATAGCGATGGCAAAAAAACGTTGATATGAGTTAGCTGTGCAGTCGGCTGATTGCAGTGTTAGTAGAAAATGGTTGTGACTTTGCTAAACGTATGCATAGCTGAAATCGTGGTGCTTCCTGGACGTCGCGGCAGCGAGAATCGGTTATAATATCCTGTCGAATCTGCATCCCTGCGTGGAGCATTGTAACACCAGTCTGACTCCACAGCAGGACACTGCGTCCAGTGCAGTCGGGTGCATATTCAGGAGGAATTACTGGTATGGCTGTAGGTGTGGGCGGAAGCACAAAACATCGAGTGTATGCCTCAATAAATGCATTGTAGTGCTCCTGGTTGCACTCCTTTTTTTGTTTCCCTTGCTCATCGTCAGCTTTTCAAAATACAGAACATCGAGTGTGTGTTTCAGTAAATGCATCGTTATGTTTCTGGATGCACTCCTTTTCACTTCGTCTCCCTTGTTTTTCGTTTGCATTGTACTCCTTCATTTCCATTGCCCTTTGAGTCTCCATCAAAACAAATATGACGTTGGAGTTTAGATATTTTTAGATCTCCATACTATAGATCTAAACATTGGGGAAAATGTGCCTAGTGAGGTAGCGGGTGGTTACCACTGATAAGTGATATGTGACTGGTGGGCATGGCCGTAAATAACCCACTGAACAGTGAGTGGGTCGGGTGACCGAACCTATGACGCAACGGCCGCCGTCGGCCAGCACAGACGCCGTTTTCCGGAAGTTCTTGTCCAAGTTGAATCCATAGTCCAGGGATGGACCACCTGTCCGCCCAAAGGGGGTCCAGAATACCAGGTAATCCCAAAATTTCCAATTAAAGAAGTCAAACGGCTACTAGCTTCATCAATAACATCAGTCACCGCTGGCGTCGCCGCGTTCCGTCACTCGAATCAAATGAAAAGAAAGAAATTGAGCACGGATAAGTAATGTATATCAGAGGCTTTCGTGAAGACACCAGACCGACGCGGCAGAACGACATCCGCTGCCCAAAAAAGCAACTACAAGGATTTAGTCGCTATCCACACAATTTCCAACTTGGACTTCGGAAATGCCATCAGTCCCTGGAGTTCTGAATCCAACGGACACCTCGAGAGAGTGCCCGGTGCCCGCAGCGGTGCCCGCAAACCCTGCCGGCTCTAGACTGGTTCCCAAGTATGGGAGCTGATGCCGGTACGTCATCACTGGTCTCTCGTCGGACCGTCCCACCCACTTATGTAACAGCTCGCCGACCCCGGTGAGCAATCACATGTGTTCCTCTGAGTTACCTGTGTACTTTCCTGTGTACAGATATGTCTAAGGGTGGGCGAGACTTCCCGCTCAGTTTCGTTCCGCTCATCCTCGCTCAGCTCTGTTAAATCAGTGATAAGGAGTTTTCAAACCATGAAGTCCCACTGGAGAAATTTCATATCGGCTGAAACTCCAGCGAAGTGTTCGGCTCGTGGATCGCAGCGCCTTGCCGCCTGCCAATCCCGCACTATCCCCATACAGTCGGTAGAGGAGAGTGGCAGCAGTCGTGTCTGCTCTCAGACGCCAGTCGAGGTCATGACCTGCATTTATGTACTACTTGACAGTATGATAGCATCTCAAAGTGCACAAGAACGAGTTGCATAACAGTTTGTATCATGCAGTACGTCTTACAGGGACGAGTGCCACCGCGGGGTGCGATCCCGAACAAAGCAGAATATGTTGTCACAGCTCTCACTGCCGCATCGAGGGGCGTGGACTTTGGCGTGCACTGTGCAAATACATTTCAGCAGAAGACCCATCACCACGGTCGTGATAAACAATAGCTTTCCTTCGATAGGCCCATCTAGTGCGAAACCAGTCATTTGTGGTTGTGAAATATGTTCCCGGAACCCGGCCCTGTTGCTGGCAGCTCACCAATGCACGTGCAATTACAGCAGTAAGAACAAGCACCGCAATAACCGTCGACAGTCCACAGGTATGAGCGTTTTCTGATATGCATATTCGATCACTTATTCATCTCAGCGCGTGTAAGCTGGAATAAAAGCCGCCTCACGCCAATCTTTCGTCTCACGTTGCTGTTAGGCGTATTGCCAGACGAGAACTGAGATCAGCTCGCTAATGAACTATGCGCCTTACATATTGCCCCGCCGTCGCCAGCATGACGGACCGCGCTTTGCTCTTCCGTGTTGCGACGGTCCGCGGTCGCGGACAGCAGCCGGCCAGAGGCTCACCATTCAGCCCCTCCGTCTCACGTGTCTTCAGTGGGTTACAGATGCATGCCAGCAGAGCCTGCAGCCCCTTCAGACTCGGTCACGAATGGTGTCCACAGTCGTAACCAAACGATGTCTCCTTTAAAATTAACGTTTTAGAAGAATGGGCCTACTACGCTCTTGGCGGCACACCAGGCCTCTTCCGCCGGCTCAGCAAGCCTCCTCCGCGCGGACCGCTGGTTCTCTTCCTCGCCTACTGGGCCTTCTCTGCCTTTTCGTCCGGCACCCAGTGTCCGTGCACCATCTGCGGTATACGGCAGTCGAAGCGAACGCGAGCCAGCGGCTCCATGCTCGCCGCGTCCAGCAGCACCAGGTGATCGGGTCGACCGCCGGTGCCCAGCAGCGTGAGAAGCAGCACGCCGTCGTCCTCGGCCGCGCCGTCCGGCCGCGGCACGAACGTCGCCTCCGATGGGAACGTGGCTGGCTCGCCGCGCCACACGCGCTTCGAGCGCCCCACCATGTCCAGCTTGCCGATGCCGCTGCGGAAGGCGCCCTGGTCGTACAGGCCGCTGACGTACAGATGACGGTACGGCTTGCCACGCAAGCGCGGGTTAATGGTCGGGTACTCGACGCCGGCGTCCGGGAACAGGTCGAGCGTCAGCGTCACCGTGTCGCCGCTCCGCACGGCCGTCGCCGTCGTCGCCTGTGACGTCACAAGGTTAACGCCCTCGGCGGCCTTCTTGACGTCTTCCAACACGGGGATGGCGAGGCGGGTGATGCGGCCAGGGTGGCTGCAGTGCAGCTTGTTCTCGCTCATCTTGTCGAGGAACATCGCGTCCAGCATGTCCGGGCCCTCCGAGGTGACCATGTCCAGGATGATCTGGTCGCCGTCTTCGAAGGCGTTGCAGATGTGCGACTGGAAGAACGGCACATCAGTGACATACTTGGTCTTGACCAACTTGCCGTCGGTTTTATGAACGACGTACAGCTTCACGTTATACTCCGGATGCCACTCCATGCAGTCCTTGAGCGAGTTGCCCTTGACAACCATCGACATCACCTTGGACAGCACCATCACCAGCGGCTGCTCCAGCAGCACGATATAGTTCTCCGTCAGGCCGAAGGAGTGGTAGTACGAGTAGGCCGTCGTCCAGGAGGACGACATAGACAGGAGGCACTTGGCCGCTCCAAACGCCTCTCGGCCGTCCGTGGCCGCCGGTGCCGGTGGAATTTTGTTCAGCTGATACTTGAAGCCGGGAATGAAGGTGACGCCCAAGGTGTACACCGTGCCGTCCGTGTCCGTCACGGGGTGCGAACAGCACAAGTTGACACCCAGCAGCTTGTACAGGTCCACCTTCTCCAGCGTTTCCAGCGAGCTGGGCTCCATCCGGTGGATCAGAGCCGTCTCGCACGCAGCGAACAGCTGGCCGTTGACGCTGTACATATTGTTGAAGTTGTTATCCGTCATGTCGGTCGGCAGGATCGACGACACCATGCGGCTGATGAAGTTCTTGGACGGGTCCGGGTGGCCGCGCGTTCCAAACTCAGTATAAATCAGCTTATTGTGCTTGACCGCCTTCTTGTAGGCGTCCGACTGGACGAAGCGCTTTTGGATGGTGACATGGCCGGCGCCGACAGCGAACCGGCACACCATGGCCAGGCCGTCGAACCAATGGCGCACGGTGAAGCCGTCGCCCAGACTGAACTTGCTCGGTCCAGCGCGGTACAGGGAGCCGGCCAGCCAGCCGGGCAGCTGGCCGCTGACCAGCTGTCCCGCCGCCGGCTGCAGCTGCTCCTCGGCGTCGTACACCAGCTCCGCCAGGCCGGGCACCTCCATGGCGAGGCCGAGATCTGCTGAGTGAGGCCGGCTTGGCGGTAGCAGCTGCGGCGCGCCCCTCCCTTCGACGCGGCGTCCGGCAGAGTGACGGCTGGTGGGTGAGAGTGGCCGTCCCGCCCAGGCGGAGGGGTGTCTCGCCGCAGACGCCCGTCAAAAGCGGCGGTGACTGGCCCACGAACGCGTCATTAACCAGACGAAGGGTGTAGATTCCCTTCAGATGGGAACGGCAGGAGTACAGTCTCAACTGCGAAAAAAAGGTTTAAAGTTTAGATGAACCCCGTTTCTGTGCATTTGAGCGATGGTTTTGATCACTTCCCTTGCTTTACCGCTGCCCACAATTATTCCGCGAGCCAACGCCCCTGCGCTAGACGGCACATCATAGAGGGCGTCGCTGTCCCGGTCCAAGCGCGGATGCAGCAGGCGTCGGGGGACGTTGTTTCCACGCCTGCGTATAGCAAACTGCTGACTCATCGAGACACGGTAACTTCACGTGATGCACGCGACAGCAAAAGCAGCTACGAAGTCAGCGAAAACTGCCAGATGCGACACGGAAAGCTCGCGTCTGCCCATGTTCCGTTGACTTGTTCTCCATTTGTCAGAGGCTGCGGCTGGCATCCACTCAAGGCCACTTTTTGGAGGGGCAGCAATTCAGGTCCGGAAGCCCGACAAACCGTTCCGACGACTAGAGCCGCAGACTTTTCGCCGGGAGGGCCACGCTCCACCCGCACGGGATGGTTTGCACGCAGACACTGGGGGTTCACGACACACTCCATTGCTGAGCCTGTGCGGGCGCGCCCACCTATCACCCTGTCAGGAAGGGTGGGTGCCGCGGAATACTTGAAAATGGCGGGGTTTTGGAGTATGATGCAGAAAATCGTCATAAGCGTCGCGGTACGTTCTTTGATAAGATAGCCTCAGTTAAGGGCGAAACGCAATAAAACCCAAATTCATCGATACCAAAGCCGGCTTCCGACATCGGAAGGGTGCGGCCCAACAGGAAATCTTGCCCACCATTTCCGCAGCGCGTGAATGGCTTCGTTAAGGACGCGAATGGGACAGATATGATGGCACTGGAAATGACGTGTCATATTTAGGCATCGCCGTGTTGTTCATCACTGAGTCATGCTGACAGCCAATTCCCTGATTACCACACAGACAAGTGCCGGCCTTCAGAGTGCTGTGTGCAGGCTTCGGTGCGGGCTGTGAGACCGTGCTATCACACGCAAAACAGCAAACCGATAAAACCCCGCCGGGATTAAATCAGCGGCCTTGCATCGGCCTCAGAGTCACCGAGCTTTCCATAAAATAACTTAAGAACTGTACAAAAAAACATAGCACTAACACTTTGAGAACCTCAGTTTTCCAAACTCTAAGCCTGTGAAAATTGCAAGGCTCCATATCTCATAGACCGCATGTGTTTTCAGTCGCTCGATAACGCACGTTTACTGTGGAATACCTGCTCTCAACGACCTTCGTGTCTTGATTTGTTTGTGCTGCCTTGCATCTTGGCAAGCTACCTGATATGGGTCTGTAATTAGAAAACGTTTCCGTCATCCAAATGCGTAAAAAATTTTTGCAGAACTAGTATTGGGCCTTGCATGGCCTCACTCCTTATTAGGTGACGTAAGCACTTATCTGATTTAAACTGACAAAGGCTTTAAACTGACAAAGGCTATCCTTGCTTGTTTCGTCATCATATTACCTTTAGTTCTTGAGAAAAATAAATGGGTCCTATACACGAAACGGCTTGACCCATTTCATGTGTTTTAGACTAGCGGATATAGCGCATATTTAGGCTATAGCGCATTTCAACACTTTTAAAGCACGCAGTTCCCAACAAAGACAAAACCAACGTTTTCCCGTCACCCCCGATTCGATCCTCCAAATGTCGCTTGCACTGACAATTAGCGACACAAATTTAGAACAGTTTTACTCAAACCAAACAATGCCGCTTTCCGCTTGGTTCTAACCTCTTGGGGCCTCGAGATGGCGGAGGCTTTGACGCCCCCTCGTTCGCCAAAGGCAAGAAAAGCGCCCGTCCGCCAGGCATTAAACCACAGACGGGGTGCTCAGGTATGGCCTGAGCACATCCCAGACAGTCAGCACGTTTCCCCCGCGTCAGCCGTGACCACAGACGACCGTGAGGCTGTCCTTCGGGCCTGCACGCAACGGAGAGAGTCGTCCTACCCCCCGGCGATCTCGGAACAGCGCCGTCTCGCCGGTAACGAACCGGTTCTCTGCGCTCGCTCCTAAAACATATTTTCTTGCTCTCGCCGGAGGCAGGGCGTCACTGACAGCTGATGACAGGCGACGGGAGCATTCGTGGCCCATTCTTTCTATGCGACGCCTAGCTTGGCACAAGGGTCATGGGAATCGAAATATCGCTCAGAGACTGTCGTTGGCTCGTGATGCGGGGCATGGCCCGAAGCCACGGCCCAAGGAACTGACAGGGCGACTCATTGGAAAGCATAAAATGTGGGTAAAAGTCCAGTGCAAC
The DNA here is from genome assembly GCF_011947565.3 of Pollicipes pollicipes. Taxonomy (NCBI): domain Eukaryota; kingdom Metazoa; phylum Arthropoda; class Thecostraca; order Pollicipedomorpha; family Pollicipedidae; genus Pollicipes; species Pollicipes pollicipes. The sequence goes on along the minus strand of NW_023596576.1, from coordinate 23,340,347 downwards.
CCACTGACATTTGAGTAATTATCCGGCATGCAATCTTCAGCGCAACGCATGAACTTTGCACAAAGTGCAATGCGTAGGGATCATCGGTGCCCAGTATAACTCAAAGTGCGTCGTTTGTCGCAAGCGTCCTACATTAATTTGGTGCTCTGGGCATGCGCTGAGGAATCCTAACTACGGGAGCCAATCAGCCGATCGGGCCAGCGGACCGAGAGACGTTGCAGTTCGGGACCAGCCGAGGCCGCGGCCTCATTCACAATGAGGCCGTGACAAGGTGACGCTCTTAGTCACAGCCAACAAGTGATCACGAGCATGATTCTGACAGTGGTTGGCTAGACACACATGCGCTTTAACACGGACGGGGGCTGCAGCCACTGCCGACCGTGGTCAGGTCAGTGCTGCCCCGCGACTGGCGTTAGTTTAATGGGGACCGCCGGCAGTGTGGTGGACCCCGGCACGAAGGTATGTGAGGGCTGACGCAACCGTCTGTGGATTATGAGACAAACCCGCCACATAATCGCTTCGTGAGAAAGTACTTGCATATTAACCGAATGTACGGCATCTCACCGTCCATGACAAACACCTTTCACTATGCCGCCACATTTCATCTTCGACTCCATGATCGCAAATGCGTCCGCACAAATTACTGCATGCACTTCCATAAACTCCGTCTATGCATCGACGAGTCCCATTGAGAGGCCCCTTCGACTCACCACTAGGAACCAGACGGCAGACACTATCTGCACGGAATGTCGAGATACGATCTGTCCCACATAGATAGAACGGCCATTGCGTAAGCAGCGTAAGGGTCACATCCATCGTCTATGTGCAATGCGCTGTTTGATCCTCCTGTATCGCACGCGCCGACCGCCAGCCGTTTCCAACCAGGAGGCGGGATGGCTAGTCAGGCCATTCAACAGACGTCATTGGTCCACTATGCAGCTGCAAACCTCAAGAGGTAGTTGGTCGAGCACAAGAATCGGGAGGGTATTGTATTCTGGTCATTAAACCTCATACTCACGCCTTATTACATGCTAAAACAGACCCCAAGAACGCCTGGCGCGTCCGGCCGACGACGCAAGACCCCGACCTGAATCAACAGAAGCCACGGAAAATGGAACGACATGTGTGAACCGAGATCAGATCAGCAACGGACAGCCCGCGCCACAGACCGAGCAGCAGGTGCATCACCGCCGACGACCTCCGCCCCGCCTGCCCCTCGGGCCGGCAGCGGCCGGGGACGCCGCTTGTTCCGGGCATGGATCGCTTCAGCTGAAGGCAGCCTCTCTCATACCGACGGAGTGGCCCGAAATACCCACTACGAGCGGCGCCGGCCCGTCTCGAATCGACCGCACGGGACCCCAATATGTCCCGCGGCGCTAACGCCCCTCTCCCCGTTATTGCTCGGGCGCACGCCGAACGGCACGGCTAGTCGGAGACGCGCGGAGGACCGTCACCGGGCCTCGAGCCATACGCGAAGTCCGTTTGAAGATCGCTCTATCTTTCAGTTGTTTCGCGATGCGTGTAACTGCTAGTTTGGCTGCCTCAAGCTTATCAAGGCAGGACAGCTGAAAACGGCCGATAGTAGGCCTTAACTTTCCTAGCTGTGGCCGTAAGTTGTGCATGTCACCCCCGATCAACGGCATGGCAAGCCAGATACGGGGGCAGGTCCTCTTCCGAGGACATAAAAGTCAAGCTTACGCAAGATTAAGTTGCCCTACGGGTCACCGCGCGGCGGCGCTGGCGGCGATCAGCGCCACCGATGGGCTGGGAAAGGTGACAGACGTCCGGGCAGCTGGCAAGCGCATCACCGAAAAGTGCTGGTACATTACGCGCCGGTGCACTTGGCTAGATTCGTGACGCTTCCACGAACGCACGCCCAGTCAGGCAGGCAGAGGCGGCGGAGCGGGGCGATCCTGCCGACGTCACGGCAAAACACGTGACACAACGGCTCCCCAAGTCAGCGCTGGCGCTCGCGCTGGGGCACGTCCAAGCTTTGTTCGGTCGAACGACGGGTCGGTGCCCAACTGATGGTCGAATTCCGGCATGCTGCTCGCCGAGCCTGCCCAGAATTCTCTCGAGATCACATAAATACTATTTTGAACCACTTTTTTTGAAATTTGAAACACGAGCAAAGACTTTACCATCAACGTAAGAAGCACTTACCCGGCGACAGGCCCGCCCATGGGAATCTCAGTCAGATCCATGTGCGTCCTCGAGCACAAAAAGCAAGCGCAGAGAGCTCCACCTGGTGCGTGCGCCATCGAGTGTCACTGACCGCTCGAGCCGCTGGCGGTCCGCCTCGAGAGAAGCGCTCGCCGTCGCTTCCCACGCTACGGTCCCGTGTAAAAACAACTCTCTCATGCCACCGCGACCACACGGCCCGCCGGCATGGGTGGCCGGTGATGGGTCGTTACCATGTTGGTCACTGCCGAACATGCGGAGAGACACTGATCTCAACCGGACGGGCTCGCGGAGGGGCCTTCCGGAGACGCCCAGCAGCGGCAGCAATCATCAACAGCACAGATTGTCGTATCTCGTGTATTGACTCCTTAAAGGAGGGGTTGTTCCACTCAGTGCTCGGGTCAAACATCGCGCAAACACGCATTATCATGGGAGGCAATAGACATCAAATCAAAGTCCTCGTGACAGACCCTCAGCCACGACACTGAAGTCAGGTGGGCCCCCATCCGTGCGAGCGGGATGGTGGCCCAGTGTCGCAGCCGGCACCCATTCCCTCTAGGCCCAGGGCGAGCGGGATGGTGGCCAACGGTCGCAGCCGGCACCCATTCCCTCTGGGCCCAGGGCGAGCGGGATGGTGGCCAACGGTCGCAGCCGGCACCCATTCCCTCTGGGCCCAGGGCGACCGGGATGGTGGCCAACGGTCGCAGGCCGCACCCATTTCTCCCAGGCCCAGGGCGAGGCGCCCGCGGAGTCGCCGCCGTCCGCACGGCAGTCGCGGGCTCTCAGCGCAGCGAGCACAGCCTGGCCATCAGGAGTGGCGGGCGCGGTCACGGGCTCCCAGTGCAGCGAGCACAGTCTGGCCATCAGGAGTGGCGGGCGCGGTCACGGGTTCCCAGTGCAGCGAGCACAGTCTGGCCATCAGGAGTGGCGGGCGCGGTCACGGGCTCCCAGAACAGCGAGCACAGTCTGGCCATCAGGAGTGGCGGGCGCGGTCACGGGCTCCCAGAACAGCGAGCACAGTCTGGCCATCAGGAGCGGCGGGCGCGGTCACGGGTTCCCAGTGCAGCGAGCACAGTCTGGCCATCAGGAATGGCGGGCGCGGTCACGGGCTCCCAGTGCAGCGAGCACAGTCTGGCCATCAGGAGTGGCGGGCGCGGTCACGGGTTCCCAGTGCAGCGAGCACAGTCTGGCCATCAGGAGTGGCGGGCGCGGTCACGGGTTCCCAGTGCAGCGAGCACAGTCTGGCCATCAGGAGTGGCGGGCGCGGTCGCGGGTTCCCAGTGCAGCGAGCACAGTCTGGCCATCAGGAGTGGCGGGCGCGGTCACGGGCTCCCAGTGCAGCGAGCACAGTCTGGCCATCAGGAGTGGCGGGCGCGGTCACGGGCTCCCAGTGCAGCGAGCACAGCCTGGCCATCAGGAGTGGCGGGCGCGGTCACGGGCTCCCAGTGCAGCGAGCACAGCCTGGCCATCAGGAGTGGCGGGCGCGGTCACGACGCCGTCAGCTCGCGGAGCTCAATCTAAAAGAAATATCAAAATCTAGTTTCATTCAAATTCGCCGATTGGCAGCAAAAGCGGTTCACTTCACCGCGGAACTGGTGCACTGGCGGACCACGAGCTGCAGGAACATGCCGTTTGTGAACGGATAACACAAAAGTGTTACAGACAAACCTTGTCGAGCTCAACAGCCACACAGAGGTGAAAGGCCTTTGCAAATCATTTAACATCCTTCATACACGTCTTGAAACTCCAAGGACGCAGCACACAGAGCGTCACTTCCAATCGCTTACAAAGCCGCAGATCACACCTGGCAGGCAACCTGTCTGACGCGCCCCAACCTGCTGCGGTGCCCCTGGCGGCCGTGGCGAGTACTAGCCGGGCTGCGGGGCCAGGCTGTCGATGTGTCGCCGCTGCTGGTCGATGACCAACTGCTGCTGGGCCAGCTGCCGCTGCAGCCGGGCGATGGTGGCCGCCTGCCGGCGCGCCTGCGGTGCGGCGGGCGACTCCCGTCAGTGACCGGGCCGTGGAGGCGTGTTGGGACTCCAGGTGGCGAGGCCCCAGCACGGCTCCCGTCGCAGGATAAGGCCCATGGTGCCGGTCTTCAGCACGGGTAACGGCTCTACTGCTCTTATCACCCACCATATACGTCCATTGATGATATCGCCATCATTACCCGCATCCGACTGATGCGACAAAACTCTCTCCTAGCAGAACACGCGCGCCGAATCGCCGTCACCAAGAGGCCAAAACATCGTACAGTCACGCAGGGGCCTTGTGTGACGTCACAGTGTCAAATATCACGTGTCGCAGTGTCGGGCAGCCAGAGAGCACACTGCATGAGAATGGGCTCTCACCATCGCATGACCATACAATTAGCCGCCGGCATCAGCACATGCACTGCTGCCACGCCACATGTGATTGGACGCAACAGCGCCAGCCGACAGCGGCGGCTGGAGTCAGCGTCGGAGCCGTACCACGGCGTGCGGACCGGGCGCCGGGTCGGCCGAAGGCTGCGCCCGCGCCTCCGGAGCCGGGGCGGCGGCGGGCGGGGTCTTCCCCCCAGAGGCAGGGCCGGCCGGGTCACCACCGCTCAGCGCCGGCGTCAGACCTGCGCCAGAGGCCACAGTTAACGAACGCAGCCGCCGACTGATGTCCGGTGACAGGACGCTGCGAGCCAAGCGACGATCCGACTTTGATCCCGGGTGTGACGGAGAAGATGTGAGTGCCTGAGAAGGCGATAAGCTATCGTCCCAATAAAAAGAATAGACAATGCGTGACGGGAAAAAGCAGCAAAACCCTCAGCAAAGAAAAGTAAACATCCCAAATCGCTAGGCTGTCCAAGACATAACGGCACGATACAAAACTTATCACATCTGCTAGACATCTCCGGGTGTGTACGCACCATTCTGGGCCTTCCTGCGCGCCCAGTAGGTCTTGAGACCGTGAACGGGCGGGGTCCGGTCTCCGCGCGAGTCCTCCAGCTGGACCAGCACGGACATCATGGTCCGGTCACTGCAGCCTGCAGCAGGCGGATGTGTCGGCCACACACGGGCAGGGGTCGCTGCGTCCCGCAGCCGGACCCACGCCGATCGCGTGTCAAGCAACGGCGGAACATTCTCCGCGGCTCCCAGTCGCCGTCTCCGCCGTGGGGTCGCCTCGGCGACTTGACGGACGGATCTCGTGTCTCTCGTCGCCGCATGAGACCACAATTTCGTCAGCGCCACGGCCGAGTGTGAGCCGGCCGTCGACTCAGCAACCGTCTCGCCAGCGCGCACCGCTCACGCTTCACACCAGTGACGCGCCCAGCAGGCGCCGGCGGGACACCAGCCGCCCGCGGGGCCCAACAGCAGCGGCCCACTGTCAGAACACGCACGAACATCCTGGCCGGGCGAAGGGGGTGAGCTGCGCTCCTGCACGCCGCACCCGGTGCGGTGGACCCTCTCCCCTTGCCGCCCACCGAGGCGGAGTCACGCGGCCCGCCTCTGATGATGATGATGATGATTTGGACTTTGGGGCGCACGTTGGTCATATGGCGCCCATAACCTACTTTTTATCTAACAGTCGCCTGAAAAATCGGGGAGATAAGGTTTGGTTCGATATATGGCATGAAACTGTACGTCTTCAAGATAACTAAAAATGTGACCGTCATGTACTGAGCTGGAATCGTCTCCCAACATGCCACAGAGCGTTGGACGCAAGGACCCAGATCCAAATTGGCGCATACGTTCAAAGGCGAGGTGGGCACAATCTATCAAGACATGTCGTACGGTGTAACGATCCCCGCAGTGAGGACACCGCGGTTGGTCTTCCCCGCATAACAGGTATCGGTGAGTTGCGTATGTGTGGCCTATTCTCAGCCGGCAAAGCGTCACTTCCTTTTCCTTTTTTTTCTTTTTCCTCCCGCCTCACCCTGCGAGAGCTGGACGCCCACTGGTCCCAACCGGGGCTTTATCTCTCTCAGTTTATTGGCAGCATGCACATCCCAATTCGCTTGCCACTGCTTCGACATAAAGCCAGATACCACTGCATATAGGTCGTTAGCGGGGACTGTCATCGTAAGGGTGCCAAATGCGTGTGTGGCGCGCCTTGCTGCGGCATCAGCCGCTCCATTACCCGATATGCCAACGTGGCTTGGTATCCAGCAGAATACCACCTGCTTCCCGGATCGCGACAGTATAGTAAGAAGAGTTAAAATGTTCTGAACGATGAAATGTGATGAATCTAAACCTTGCAGTGCCATCAGGCTACTAAGAGAGTCCGATAAAACTAAGTGTTGGTCGTCACTGTCAACTTCAATGAAATGGAGTGCTTTAAGAATGACTACTAGCTCGGATGTGAAGACCGATGCGTGACCATGCAAAGCAAAAGACCGTGTAACAGGACCTTGAACAAAAGCACATCCAACACCGGCATCCGCTTTCGATCCGTCGGTGTAGGTCTTCTTGTGATCCGGGTACGACGCGATCAGCTCCAAAGACCTCAGCCGAAACTCATCCGGAGACAAACGCCCCTTCGCGAAATGGGAAAGTGAGACATCCACCGCTGGTGGGTAGAGCCTCCAAGGAGGGGTCTCAGAAATTTCCCAACGGATCAAATGCCGTGTGCGAATACCACATTCTTGTAAAAGTATGAACATCCTCACGCAGAAAGGTGCGATCCGATGTACTGTCCCCGTCAGAAACATACGTATTGTGCGGCGGGAGAAGACCCACTTGTATGATGGGTGATCGGGGAACTGTGCCAACTTACAGGCGTATCTCTTGCCTAATATCTTTCTCCTAGTGGACAAAGGGGGCCCGTGGGCCTTAACAAGGAGGACTCGCTGTCGGAGAGGTCCTGAATGCACCTGTTGCGATACGCAAGGCAGTATGATGTAGCGGCCCGCCTCTGCCTCCCACCGGCCCGACTGGAACGCGTCCAGCTGCGCCCTCTGCACAGCCCGCGGCGGCCCGCTGGCCGCACTCCTCACCAGTCACCAGGTGCACGAAGGCGAGGCAGTTGCGCTTGCCGGCAGCGCAGGGCGTCAGCATCTGTGCGAGCACGGTGCGGGCCGCCCGCTGGCCGCCGCCGGCCTCGCCCCGCCACCGGCTCACCAGCCTGGCGATACGGCACCGTTCGGTCAGCACAGCCGGCCCGACAAGGCCCGGCCGGCCGGGCATTGCCGTTCGCGAGCCCCGGAGAAACGTCCACACCACGGTCGGGTCACTGTGCTGCGCCTCTCACCGGTGACATTAAAATCTCCCAATAAGGAGGTAGTGGGAGGGCAGGAAACATCTTGGATGTCATCCATACGGCCAGGAGCAAAAGCGTTGCCGATAAATTTGGTTCAAAGTCCGTGGTATCCCACTCCTGTTTTCAATCTCCTACAAGCTAAGCGCACACTGTATCGCATATAAAACAACGCTGGAGGTAACACTCGAGGGACGTGTGGCGTTTGCTCCCCTGTCAAATGCACGCGAGCGGAACGTGTTTGGCAGCTGAGCACGACGGCAAGGAAGTATCCTGGTCCCAGACGCCACCGCGCTGCGGTCCCAAGGTCATGGCGGTCACCAAGCACGGTCGCACAAGGACGGCACCAAACTTTGCACTGTGACGAGGCCCGCGCTTATGTGAGAAACTACTGCTGATCAACCAAGCACAGAACCAGGATTGTATGTCCACCAGACGTCATTTCATTCAACACAAACAGAATGCCTCAACAAGAAAGCAGGACTTGAAAGCTCCAGCAAGCAAGGAAACGAGCTTAAACAGCGGGCGTCAACATATTCGCCACTTGGCTTACGAGGAATAGGTGTCGGCCATTCTGGTGCAGCCCTGAGAGCAGCAGGCGATGGCAGAGAGCTCGCTGATGGGCTTCAGGAGCACCTTGTGTCGCTTCTCATTTGTCTTCTGGATTCGATTTTGTCTGAAAAGCGGTAGGCATGCTCAATGCGCGTTACCACATGCTAGGCTTTACGAACGCATGTCGCGTTCGCCACATCACCACCAAACGTAAGTAAATATCATACCGCGCTGGTATCTGTCCAACGCGCAAAAACCAAAACTGGGGCAAAAAGGAGCTCAGATATCAATGAGACACGGCAAACATGGCTTAACCGTCAAAAAGCCGGTCCTCGACACAACTGATGAGGTGCCGGTGCCAAGAAACAAAAGCAGGTTCCATTGTCCTTAACCATCTTACGAAACCATTAACATATGACTAGTGAAACAGTATGATACATAATAGAGAAAAGACAGCAACCTGATCGTCACTGCATAACTTTGCCAGCCAAAATTAAAAATCCTTGGGCGCACAAATGGCCAGCAGAAGTCCGCCGCACTTGACGCCACGAAAACGCCTACCGGAGCCAGCCCGGCATTACAAATCGACATCACATCCAACCCTGCATGCTCACACCGAGGACCCCATGAGCCCCAACCGGAATGACTCCTGACATTCTTGGTGAGCCCACCCAGGGTACAGCCCGCCAATAAAACGAAATATCGACCATCGTATGGGCTACAACCGCCCCTTTCCAGGACACGCCAGGGCATGACAATAAACCCCAACCCAGCTCTCACGCGGGGTTATACTGCTAACTTGCATCCGCTCAGCACTTGACAACACCAAATGGAACAAAAAAGGTCAAAGGCCAACTGATGTAAGATCAAGCTGCTCTACGGGTGCTCCACAACAGAACTAGGCAAACAATCACGACGAACCCCCAGCAAGTCATTTCACCTCAATTCGTGCCAGCTGGAAGTAGTTGTATCTGTACCCCGGCAACCCGAGCCGTGTCACCGAGCAGTGCCGCTCACCTCCGTTTGGTCTCCCACACACACCCGCTGTCCCTTCAGCCTCACCACGCCGTCAGAGCCCCCTCCACCCTCGCCCCCACTCACCTGAGTGGGTCAATGCAGTGCCGCTCACCTCCGACTGGTCTCCCGCACACCCATGCTGTCCCTACAGCCTCACCGCGCCGTCAGAGCCCCCTCCACCCTCGCCCCCAGACTCACCTGAGCGGGTCAGTGCAGTGCCGCTCACCTCCGTCTGGTCTTCTGCACACCCATGCTGTCCCTACAGCCTCACCGCGCCGCCAGAACCCCCCTACACCCTCACCCCCAGAACCCCCCTTCCACCCTCGCCCCCAGACCCACCTGAGCGGGTCAGTGCAGTGCCGCTCACCTCCGTCTGGTCTCCCGCACACCCATGCTGTCCCTACAGTCTCACCGCGCCGCCAGAACCCCCCCCCCCCCCTCCCCCACTTTCGCATCCAGACCCACCTGAGCGGGTCAGTACGCAGCCGACGGTGCAGGAAGCAGTTGGAGTAGAGCAGCACGCGCTGGGCGGCCGTCTCGCAGAGAGAGAGCTCCTCCTTGAGCCGCAGCCGCTGCTGCAGCACCAGGCGCTCGTAGGCCGGGTTCTTGCGGTGGCCACCGCCCAGACCGGGCCGGGCGCCGGCCGCCGGCTCCGGCTCCGGCTGCAAGGCGCCCGACACCTGGCGGCGGACGAGAGCAGCGCCCTGCTCACTCGGTCACCAGTGCGGCGAGCTCGCCTCGGCTTTCGCCGTGTGATACAACGCAGGACGTGCTGAAAACGGAGCGAGATGGCTCACCTCGTCTACTCTGTCCAGGAATTTGAGCTTCCTGAGCTGTTCTGCCCTTTTCCTCAGATCCAACAGCACCCGGCCCCGCTGGAGGCAGTCGGCAAGCGCGTGGGAGTCGTGCTCTGAAAACCAACATTGGTTCAGTCACGTGCAGAAGTTCGCCGTGATGGAGTCTAGGAATGGCAGCCGGTGTTGGTCTTAACGCTGATTCAGACAAATTTTTAACCTCAACCAACCCGAACACATCTCATAATATCGCCATTGTCCTGACTTCGTCCGAAGCGCAAAATACTTAAGTGCTGCCATAATCGAGCCAGGTGGTACGCGCCGCTCAATGGGCCCCTGCTATGACCAAACCGTCTTTACAGCAAGACGATAGTTGCATATGAGGGAGGGGAGTATGTCGCTTTGTACATACTCGACCTTAGGACGATGTTTTTCAAGACTACAATGTCACTGCCCGTCACACCTACTTTTCCCTACATGTCGGGAAATACAGACGTTTTGCACCAGCTTCTAACCCACGCGGAGTCGACCTCGAGCAAGCCCCCGCATTACTGTATTCTGGGTAGCGATGCTGTGACGTCATCATGGGATCAAGTCATATGCCACCAACGCTATGGCGGCGTGAAAACGCCGTTCTTTGCGGCTTGGTTTAAATATCAATATCAAAAATCAATATTTCCATAACCAATTTTTTTTGGACCAAGCACACTCAATGAACATTTTCAGCTGGAGAATGGCATTGGTTTACACCAGAGCTACAAAATTATTGCTGAAACGTACTTCCAGCCTGCCCCCGACGGACAGATGGGGTTACTCATTCACCAGTGATTTATGTCGAAGAACTCTAGCCGGCAGTGCTTACAAACAGTCTGTGTAAAAGTGTACAACATGCAACAACATAGGACGGAAATGAGATACGACGGGGAAGACGGGCTCGCAGCACCCTGGGACGCGCATCGAGAAATTGGAACACATCCTGTAGCTTTAGTGGGAGCGCTGCTAGGGTGGATGCAGGGTTGGCCTGCCCTTATGGGGACAGTGAGTGGTGAACCCCGGGAGCTTAAATACAGCGCGCGCCATTTCAGTTCAAGATAGTATAATTTTCCTGTAAAATGTACCGATTTCTGGCAAGTTTTGCATTTCTGTCGGTCAAAGAATGAAGGCCCATATCTCAGCTTCGAAATAGTCTGATAGAGATATTGTAGGGCGGTGGGCGTATTACTCTTTACGCACCACTTTTATCTAACTCATTCAACATTACAAATCTGCAAGTTAACCAACACCTAGGAGGATCATAACACAGCAGCAGCAAAATTCTTGGCACCAACCCTCCGCACATTACCTTATTTTCACATTTTACTGCATATAGGTACTGCAATACGAAGATAGTTGCACAATCCTTGCAAATTAATTAATTTAATGTAAACATTACATATATCTATTTATTTACATCTAAATATGCCTTTTACAAAACTGCATTACGGATAAAGATTCACCCGCGTTGGCCCCGACGAATATGGCGCAGGTGCTGTAACTAAAAAACTCGGTTAAGTCGGGTTTAATTTTGGAATCAAATCCCAATCTTAATTTGCGTGGAGCAGGGTTGCCATACAGTTCAATGCCGAAACCTCCGTTTTTAATCACGTGGCTAGTATCTAACAACCTTTTCGTAGCATCAAAAAAAAAAACAACAACAAAGCACTGTGGTCTACCAAACTTTAGTCCCATGGTAACGTCACGTCTGCGTAGCCTTCTCTAGTACCCTTGACTTCCAGCCAACGACATGATGATGGTGATGATGGTTTAGGCGTTGGGTACGCCGACTACAATGGCCATATGGCGCCCATAACTCATTTGTTAACACATCCATGAAAAAATCGAGGAAACAAGGCTTATTTCGATATATGGTATGGAATTGTACACATTCAAGGAAATTTAAAACATGACCGTCATTTGCCAAACTCGAATCGGCTGCCAAGACGTCAGAGAGCATTGGGCGCACCGACCCTGGCCCAGAATAGCGGATGCGTTCCAAAGTGAGGTGGGCACAAATGTGGCACCCGCTACCGAAACACGAAAGCGGTATTCTAACGAACCCAATGCCACGTAAGGAAGGCTGCAAGATCATCCAAGTTAGTGCAGCCGCTGCCGAGCAGCCGCCGTCGCCGTCGCCGTCGCCGTCGCCGTCGCCGCCGCCGCCGCCGCCGCCGACCCACCGTTGCCGAGCACGTAGCGCTGTATGCAGGCGCACGGCTTCTTGCGGATGACGGGGCAGAAGAGCTGGGCGGCCAGCGGGTCGTCCAGGTGCTGGCGCATTAGGCTGGCGAATTCGTCAAACTCGGCCTCCAGCAGACGGCGCTCTTTGGCGGACGGGGCCGGCTGGAGGCACAGCAGCCACAAGCGAGTCGGCGGGCGCAGGAGAAAGCGGCCGAGAGTGGCGCCACGGGACTCTCGCGCCGAGTTCCCGTCATTCAGCGCACACTAAGAACACAGCAGAGAGGGTGAACGTCTGCCTACCGAGACTTAACGCCGACGCAGATCAAAGCCGTCAGCCCGTTCACAAAGGTCATGTGGGGTCACAACACGGCCCGCCAACGAATGCAAAGCTAAACAAGCCAACAAACAACAAGTCAGCCATCCAAACACTGCAGTTTCAGGGGAGGGGGTTCAGCGGCGAGCGTCGACGAGCGGCAGCCACCAGCTCACCCGTGCGCCCTGGCCGCGCTGGCAGAACTTGTCCAGCTTCTGCTTGAGCACGCAGTCGGCGCAGCTGTGCCGCACGGAGCGGTTGGCGCGGTCCACGGTGCGACTGAGGCGGGCGACCGGCGGCGCGGCGCCGCACTCCCAGCACCGGTGCCGGCGCCGACGCCGTATGCCCGTCCCTGCCGACGGCGCCGCGGCAGGTCAAGCCACGACCCACGGTCACGAGCGGCAGCGGGAGACCGCGCGCCGGAGGGAAGACACCTCGGCGAGGCCGTTGGGGCTGTCATATAGCCCGCTGAGCCTTCCCTAAGCGCTAAGCGTTACGTCCATTGCGAATCGACTGAATGAACGTGGCGCCGTGCGGCAGGACGCTGTCCCAAGACTGGCGTCAGGACGGCGCCGCGTCGCCCACCGGGCTCCGCTGGCCGGCACCACTCACCGGCTCCCGCCGTCTCCAGTTCGGCGGCCGGCGTGTACGGCACGCGTGGCTTCGGCGTTCGTTTGGGCCGGTCCATGACCTTGAAAATAAAGTTCACTCCGGTCAACAATGCTTGTTTCATTGGCACTGGGGTGGGGAGGGTAAGGGGACGAGGTGGCGGACCGGCTCGCTTTGTGCTGGCGATGTATTTGACAGAGAGCACTTAAATTTGCATCAGTGCAACTTACGTCATCAGCTATTTGCCCCCATGCTTTCACCAATCCGTTTGCGACACCTTTGTTTGCATCAATCAATGTCTTACCATTCGTTAGTACGCCGACAGTCCAATGTGAACGCACTACGATTTATATCCAGCAGTCTCATACGTTTCTGCGCTGGATGAGAACTGGCACCCCAACCATCGCTGCCGCAAAAAGACTAGCTCAACCAAGGTGATGCCAGCACAAACACGCAACAATAATTCGTCGCCTTTTCTGAAGACACTTCACCTAGGCTAGCATAACCCAAACACATCGAGGCTCTCAAACAATTTCTGTCGGGCTACGCCACGGCCCCAAATTTTGCTTTCGTTGGCGGCGTGTTGCCCAATTGGCGTTCGCCCACAAGAACGTACGCAGCCATGAGTTCGGGTCTGGCTTCAGTCCGTGTGCATTTTACAAAGTTAAGGAGCATGGCAGTTACATAATGCGTTAAAAAATACCCTCCAGAAAAAAATCGGTTCACTGCTTTTGCTTATATGTACCTACGGCTGCGAGACATCAGAGATCATACATCGTTCACCACCGTAGCGCAAATCTCACGTCGGGGCCCTGAGCTAATTTCACCAATAACAGGCACACGCATGCGAGTTCAAAAGTTTTTACACAAATGCAATGCGAATTACTGTTGGCCACGCCATCCTACTGTTTGCTTTATTTTTTTCATTTTTCTTTTGCTCTGATACAAATGACGAGGATTAACTTTAGTGAAAGAGGGGTCAGCTTCCTTGTACCAAACGAAGTGACTCGCCCTTTCCTTCGCGAGGGGCACATACCTTTCGATGCGATTGCAGTCCTACGTGCTCCCTTTCCAAACTTACTGCGCAACAACAGTGAGGATCAGCGTCAGTGCCCTCGATCGGGAACATGACCTCTGCACATTCATAAGGATACGCAACAAACATACCATGAACATATCTGCTGTGCAAAATACAAACCGGTATTACTGGCACGCCTACCTGTGAACTATTGACCCGCATTACCCCAATACCCATATAACCTTCCTAATGAGGTATTTCCGTTGTCGCCAAAAGCGCATATCCTGAGGAGAAGTACCATGATAATAGGCCACGAGCTAAAATTGGAGAACAGAACAACGAACGTCGAGAACACGGCAAAAACGGCACAAATAACAGCACATGGGTAGTCATCAGAACAGGCAACATCTTTCCACCGGTACACAAGTGGAGTGAAACAATTGACAAACGATCCAAATAATGTGACAACGAAATATTTGCCGATCCTTTAGCTGACCGCAAGTCTTAAACTGCAGCTATGACAGAGATACGGGCCCTGACACGCAATCTTGCTCTGCTGGTGTTGTTGGTGTTTGTGCCGACGAGTTTACAACAACCTGGATCCGGCAGCTCGACCGCAGGACCAGTCGACGGAGGCACTACGGCGGCCACAGTCCCCAAGGTTAGGTGGTCCAGTCGGCCGAGACACAGACACCCGATAGTTCACGGTCATGACGACGACCACGACATGCCTGAGCACGGTCACCACCGAGACCACACGAACGACTTGCATAAGCACGTGGAGCACGTCAAGATACCTGGAGATCACGACGCTGCGCATCACACGCCTTGGAAGATCACAGGCCCCGGTTACGATATTCGAGACCAGCCTCACGGTCGCGTTATAGGGGAGCCGATCCATGCCGAACTGATCGCCTACTCGGACTTCATCGAAGCCATCGACGAGAAGAACGGAGAAGTGATCGCCGCCATTTTCATCAAGGTGAAGTGGCAGGACAGTCGTCTCAGGCCACTGAATGATATTCTTAAGGAGACAGCAGGTTTTTCAAGGGACAAGCTTTCTCTCCCCGGCGAGATGAAGGAGAAGATCTGGGTGCCCGACCTGTACCTGCCGATGGCGAGAAAGGTATCCGTGCCCACCATTCACCAGCCCGCCGAGGCCATAATCCTCAAGCAGAACTACTCCGTCGAGTACTCCGCATTCTTCGTCATCGCCTTCAAATGCACAATGACCTATAAAAACTACCCCATGGACGAGCAGGACTGCAACTTGGATATCATGAGCTACACGCACAACAACAAACAGCTGAGACTGAACTGGGGTCCCATCGGATTGGAGGGAGCGCGGGAGATACGCACGAAACACTTCGTCGTGGCCGTTCTCCGCCCGAAGGGGAGCAGTCACTTCGTACAGCCAAATCAGGACGGTCCAAAGGACGTTCTCCGGATCAAATTCTACCTCAAGCGCCACATAACCTTTCACCTGATCCAGACGTACGTGCCGTCCATCATGCTGGTCATCGTCGGCTGGCTGTCGCTGCTGGTGCCGCTCGACTTTGCGTACGGCCGCATGGTGCTGTCCGTCACCACGCTGCTGGTGCTGGTGTCCATCTTCGTCACCACCAGCCAGACAACACCCGGCGTCAACGAGGTACACGTCCGCCCGCCCCGGAGGGTGCACAGAGCTGCTTTCTTCGCAGCGGCGTCGCGCGAATCTTGTGCGCTTGAAAATGTCGTCCACGGGCCAACCGCTTATCCGGCGGGGTTCTCACCAGCAATTGGCCGGTGTTTCAGGTGAAGGCGCTGGACGTGTGGCTCTTCATGTGCATATTCTTCGTGTTCTCCGCCATCGTGGACTGCATCGTGGACCTACGCTTCCTATCGATGGTGGAGAAGGAGTCGCAGATCGCCGGCGAGGAGGGCACCCAGCTGGACGACGTGGCGCCGGTGGTGGACGAACGGCTGCGCGCCAGCCAGGGCAGCCGCGGCGCCGTGGCCGCCGCCTCCAACACCTATCGCTCCTACAGCGTCGTCTTCCACGGCAACAACACCCCATTCCAGGTCAGTGGGCGGCACTGTTCGGCTTGGCGGCAATGCTCTGCTTAAGCGAGGACGGGGAGAGCCGGGAAGGGGCCTTGCTTTACCAAATGTGCGTGCGTGTGTGCGTGCGTGTGTGCGCGTGGGGCCAAGCCAGCCCCACG
This sequence comes from Pollicipes pollicipes, assembly GCF_011947565.3. Lineage (NCBI taxonomy): Eukaryota > Metazoa > Arthropoda > Thecostraca > Pollicipedomorpha > Pollicipedidae > Pollicipes > Pollicipes pollicipes. The sequence goes on along the minus strand of NW_023596576.1, from coordinate 23,324,219 downwards.
AAAATAACTACAGCTCCCGCCATTTCCACGTCGAGTTCCATTCCTCCGCAAACTCAGCCCGCTTCCCATTCGAATTCAGGCTACGGACGGCAAAGCGAGCGAGCCGCCGCCCCTCCAACTGAATACCAAAGTGTAACCAAGACGAGGACACTCCAAGATACTCGATACTCCTTAACGGAGTTGGGGAGCTGTGCACTACGAGGAAAGTGCTGCTGCACGTTATATTTGGTCCAATGCCGAATTCAAAATGTCACGAGTATGCTATTAAGGGGTGCCCGACTTGCGGTAAACATGGCTCTGTAGCCTTTCTCGCCACTAGGAAAAGTGCTGAACCAGCAACGTTTGCAGTCTGCGCTGCTTTTGTGTGACATTTGTCATGCAATGGAGGGCTTATGTCATCAAACACAATACCTAAGCAATGTGCTGTCAGTGCATTCCTAGAACATACATTCTTTCATCAAACCCATTGTGGCCAGTGCCATTAAACCTATATGCATGTTGCCAGTTTGGCACATGCCACTGCAGATCGCGTGAAGGTCGGCATAACACCAAGGGCGAGTGCATGCAACACATAACACATCGAGAGCGAGAGCATGTAACACATAAAATTCCTCGCATGCAAGCGCGTTAACGAGGATATGACACGGCACAAGCGTATGACAACAAAGTTCCTTTCGACGCCAGTGCCCCCCATCTGCACCCAGCACATCTCAGCAGTCCGAGCATACCAAGCCCACGCGACGCGAATGACCCTAGATAACTGACAAGAAATGTAACACAGCCCGCTTATCAGCTCTTCCTGCCAGAAACCGTTTCGCGCCTGCTCACGAAGTAACTCAGTCCCAGCAAGAAGGATCCAGAGTTCTAAGCCGGCAGGCTCAGTCAAGCTCGGCCTGAAAGTTATAACGATCCAGCAACGAAATCTATGGACTGAGCGACGAAAGAAACAGAGACCGTGTGTAATAATCAGAGCTGAGAAACATCCGTCCATTTCACCTGCCCTTTAAACAGCACACATTATGCACCAACACCACTTCTACCGTTTCCAGGCGGACAAAGAGGTACTAATTGCGACGCCTGCAGTGCTCAAGTGGCTCCGCCTGGCCGTCTACCTGGAGCGGGGTATGACGGTGGTGTACCCCACCCTCTTCGCTCTGTTCATGGCCGTCTACTGGTCCGTCTACCTGACTGCCAGCAACAGAAAGGCGATGTTGGAGGCTGAGGAAGACTGACTGCTACCAACTTGTCTTGTCAACTGCAGAGAACCAAACTGTGTCGGTAGCAGCACCAATATTAGTGGGAATAGCGAAATGGCTTGACTTGAGAATAACTGAATATGATGGCTGTGCCGTTTTATGTCCCCCCGCAACTTGTCCTTCAACAGTTTCAGCTATTAACACTGCAGTCTTACTCTGCAAACTACGCTGGTGTTACTGAATTGTGGTTTTGTCAATAAAACGATGTTTCTTTAAATGGTCTTTCAGCCAACTTGCAGGAGCTTTTAATGGTCTCTCAGCTAACAGCCCACCTCCTTGCAGGGCCTTTCAGCCAATGACGAGACATCCTTGCATGAGATGCGAAACAAAGAAATACATGTGATGAACTCTGAAAAGTACAGGCATTCATCAGGCATGCACACGGGCTACCCCCGAGAGGAAGACGGTAACAAGTATATCCCCCATGGGCTTTTTTAGGCACTATGCTATTCAAAGTGCTCTTTGTAACTTTGTTTATGCCTGGTGAGTAAGGAGGGGGACGCCCCTGACCTAGGGATGAAATCCTTCTTGACTGGGCATAAATGGCCTGTTCGATGTTTGTGTGTGGTTTGAAACAGATGTAGCCATTTCAATATGATTCACTGCAATTCACAATGCCCCTTTTAAGGCTTCAAATCAGCTAGCTTTTGGGTCCGGGTACACTTTCCTACCTAACGTTACAAAAAATTATTGTACACCATTTGTGGTGTTTAAGGCAGGACATATCGTAAATAATTAAAAAAACAGGTAGATTCATGCTCCTACCTTCAAATTTTTATAATTACGATGGCGAGCTCCTGAGCGCCGCACACTCACAGCACCCCCGCGACACCGGCGCCATTACTGCCCGCCGTCACAAGTCCATGATGGCAAATATCACATTTGCCAGAAATATTGACAATGTCTTGATGACTGCTTCAGTGCCCTCAGCGACTGAATCGCTTCTGACAATGTATTTGGCTTAGTATGTGCTTTCTTGAATGCAGACAATCTATCCTGCTTGGGTGTCCTTGACTTAACTTTGATAGCTGCATCAGCTCAGGAAGGCTGACATTTCAAATTGTCAGTGAAGTTGATGTAGAGTGCTATCTGTGCAGTCCTTGAACTTGATGAAGCTGGTGGAGGAGCACATGCTGCTGAAGCTGCTGGAGGTGGATGCACAACTGTTCATGACGGGGCCTAATCTGTGGACGATTTTTGGCCTATTGCATTCCACTCAAATACAAAACTGAAGCCAACAGTGAAGTGTGGAATATTGTTCTGCACCTCCAGCTGAAGAGCTGAGATGAAATTTCAGATACACAGTTCATGACATCAATATGCTGAGATAAAAGCTTGATTTTTACAACATGGATGCATCAATGACTGGGTTCAGGAATGATGTTCTCCTTTCACCATGTTCATGCCCTACCTGAGATCCAAAAAGCTCATTTTTTTGCATGCATGCATCCATGATTGCGGTTTGGAAATGACCCTGCTCTCCTGTTACCCATGTTTATGCTACTAGCGTGCGCCACACAGACTAGCATACTAGCATATATCATGTGCCTGTCCTCTCGTACCAAGAGGCAGGTCTTCCCTCAAGTATGTAAAAGGAAAGGTGTACTACTTGGAGACCACCAACATTACACACACTGGTGATCCGAGTTACACGGCTACTGAGCAGACAGGGAAGTAGACGCAAAGGAGAAGCCCAGAGAACAGCACAGTTTATCATGAGCTCGCTCCAGCATGGTGACTGCATCAAAGGTCCGACCTTACCTTGCCTAACCGGAAGGACTTCAAAAATTCCTCTGGCTTCCTCAAACGCGAATGACAATCATCTGCACGATAATATACGTACGCACGGCATGGCAACGCCAAAAGCGTGTAAACAAAACAGAGGTAAGTGCTCAGGCAGGACAAATACGACGTGACGTAGACCGGTGATGAAACTTTGCAGCAAAGGTTCTACAACGGTTGATAGATGGCAGCGTAATCAAGTTCCGACGCTTGAGAGTTCAGCACGTTCGTCATGTTTCCATGGTTGCAGATACGTAAACAAAAAACGAGAATGCCGCAGGAGACAGGCTGAGAGCGCCGTTGGTGGGTGTGTGGTTGCATCGCCATTATTCAGGTTTGTTTCACATATCGGTCGGTTTGGTTGCTGTATCGGCTACACCTGCGTAGTAATAAGGCCGTTTGAGAGGGTATGCCAGCTGTAGCTATCGTTGAAGGACGGAGCTGGGGTGGTGTATTTTCACACCAGTAGTAATGTGTACCATGCGTGCTTAGAAGGCGACACTCGCTGTTTTTACCTTTCCTTACCTTACCTTTTGGTGATCGGGAATTATAAAAGGCCACTAGGCCTGTGGGTCCCCTTCTTGAATCAGGATATGCAGGCACACTCGGGTAGATCTATCGATCTTCGTAAATAAGCTTTGTTTGGGGGGAGGGGCAGAGCATATTGATGGGCCGCATTCCTTTCCCCTCTGTTACCAAATGTCTACATGTATCAGTAGGCATGTGAACATTTGTCGACAATCCACAAATAGGATTTGTTATATTAACATTTTTACGCCAAAAATATATGTTCTCCGCCTTGCAAGACATTTTGAGTTCGTCCCAAGGTGCCCAACTGAAACGTGTGCAACTTGGGTCCGGGTTATGCACTGCTCGAGTTTGCACCGAGTTATGCACTGCTCGAGTTTGCACCGAATTATGCACTGCTCGAGATTGCACCGAGTTATGCACTGCTCGAGTTTGCACCGAGTTATGCACTGCTCGAGTTTGCACCGAGTTATGCACCAAGTTTTGCTCCCCTCCCCCCCCCCCCATTGTGAAGCTCTGCATATGGCCCTGTTTGAGACCGATATTTGAAAGGGAAAAACGTCCACCAGAGATCCTGTGCCCCTCACGAATTGTGTCAGCATCGGAGTCGATGTGTGTTTTTTCGCCAAATGTTTTTCGTGCCAAGCCTACATTGGAGAGATACGACGTTGCGCCCATGGGCGCTCGTCGGTTTGCAATTAATTGCGTTGATATTTAGTCTTCAAGCCTGCCAGTACGCCTGTAGGCAGGTGGCGTACGAAAAGGAACAGTGGCTTTTAAAGAGGGAGACTGAACATCGCCACCAAGGATCCTGAGATATTAAAGGTTATTGGGTGTTATCAGGGCCTTGGAACGACCGGGAAGCTGCAACCATTCATCGTCACCTCGGGCCGTGATACGTTATGAGGGCCGGAGACCGTTCAGATATCATTGAGACGGCAGTCACGTTTGTTTCGACGGTTTTTGCCAGGAGATGGTGAACAAACACGATCTTGCCGCTTTATTTGTATGCATCGTGATCCCTCTGCGCGCGCCGTTTTCTTCGTCCACGTGAGGGGCGCGAAGACAGCTATGCACCTGCAGTCCTGGGTGCCTCAGTCAATATTGCCGATCCGGATTTGTGCGAAGTGGTGCCACTGAGTGTTTTACATGGTGCCATCTATTCGTCGTGTAAGCTGTACCTTGTGCTCTGACGTGGAAGGATGATCAGTTGTCATGTCTGGTTGGCAGCGTCGTGCCCCTCCCCCCCCCCCCCCCCGACATCGGTGTCTATGGCATGCATGATCCTTGATACGGCCTCTCGTTTGCCAATCGTCTCACAGTCCAGTGCGGTCCTTCGCTTCCCTGTCTTGGTCATGCCGTCTCTTTCCGTCGTGTGACAAGTCTCTGACCCGCCGCCAGATAAGATGAGTAACGCCGGCAGACGGTGGAGCATCAACATCCTCACCGAGACGATCTTCCCGGGAATCGACTTCGACACGCTGCCGACTAACCGTGTGCCCCGGCCTCCCTTCGGGCACGAGCTAGTGGCATACCTCCCGCTCCAGATGTGCCTCTACTTCAACATCCTTTTCGTGCCGTGCTGGAGCGCCGTGCTCGTTGTCGCCTTCAACACCAAGTTCGACCGCATGGACTTTCTCAACCGCTACATCTACCTGACGGTGTTGGTGGGCGCGCTGTTGATGGAGGCGGCCCGCCTGTACGTCGGCTACGTCGGCAGTCTGCGGGAGGACGTGCCCGACCTGGCCGGCTTCTGGCTCATTACTCTCCTCCTGGCCTGTCCGCTGCACAGCATCCTGCTGCTGAACACGGCGGCGCTGCGGCTGGCGCCGGAGATGGCCGTGGCCGGGCCGCAGGTGCTGTTCGTGCTGGTCGAGCTGGCGCTGGGCTACGTGGCCGTCCGCCAACTGGCCCGGCACCAAGTCAGCAAGTTCCACGCTGCGAACGCGGCCCGGGTCGAGCTGCAGCAGGCGTAGCACCGACTGCGGTGTGTGTCTGCCGGTGGGATGGCGGCTGGGAAGGCCCCGTCGACGACCTTGTGTTTTGTCTGATATGAATGATGTGTTGGTTGGGCTGGCGTTGTTCGAGCGCCCATCAGTCGTGGCGCTCCGCGGTGCGCTTGATGTGTGGAGGGAAGCTGCTCCCATTTACTCTGACTTTCAGACATCAAACCTGGGAGTCCCGCTCTAAGTAGCATCTTTGTAAGGCTCTGTGAGGTTAAGATGTTTTGAGGGCTTCGCGCGAATTTCCGCAACATAGCTTCAGACCAGCTCGCGTGCATTTCGCATTTGAGTGACCACGATGGCGTTCCTCAAGTTTAACCATGCCCTTGCTATGTCAACAACGTGTGGTACTTCGTTGGGTCTTGGTCATGGCGGTAACATCTGAATATCCGCAGTAGTTTCTGCAGGATACGAGAAGTGTCATTGCCGGATGATCGTTTTGTAAATGTCGCCGTCTGCCAGACCGGGCGCAGGCGAAAGCCCCTCAAACTGTACATGGGGCTCAGCAGGCAATAGTAATGTGAAATTTCCTATCGGCTTGCAAAGGTAGCACCCGTCCCAAGAAAGTGTGTGGTCTGTTTTTAGGACCACCAAACCAGCTCAATGATTCTGCACGTGGGCCCGTCCTGTTCTGAGAAGTTTCTGGCCATCGGTCTCCGATAATATCCGCGGGTGTTTGCCGCCTTTCGTAGCTGAATTCTGTTGACTGAAATCGAGAATGATAGCTTTCTAAATTAAGCGCGATGAGGGTCAAATATTTAACGGTACGTGCGGCGCAAATTAGGCGCGTGCACTCCGCTCTTACTTCCTCACACATCGGAAGGGATCATTGCAGGCGTAAGCCTTAACGGAGGAAGCTGCAGGAGGCTTAGGAAGTCAAACCGCATTCTCAGAAACCTGCGGGAAACTGGCCGGCGCGAAGGTCGCCAGAGCCTCCTCATACGCTCGCGGTTGCACGACGCCTCAGCGGCGGCCGTGCAGTAGGTGTTGTGTCTTGCTGCGGGCTTAGCCCCCAATTGAGTAATCGGCCCGGCTTCGTCCCCGGCTGTGAGCGATGAATAGGCTGCTGCGCCACCCTGACCATGGGAGTTAGAAGTGACGCATAATTTTCCGGGAATAAACTATGTTGTGCATAACTAAGTTTTTCTAAGCCCACCGGATCTCTCGCCGCAAAGAATAGGTGTAAGCTACAGCGACGAAAGATGAACAGGGTTACTGAAACACAGAACGCCAGGCGGTATCTCGCTTTAATCCTGCAGCTAAAACGACAGCGAGCAAGTGTAGATCGACGTTCATGCTTGATGAGGACCGAGTTAGCTATGACGGATGTGTGTTGCAGCAAACAGCTTTTTTGTTTTAAACACGTATCCTCCGATTGGTTGCAATATGATAGCTAGCGAACGAGCGAGCCCAAACTATTTCACCATGGAAGCTTACGCAATAGTATGACCTCGACATGGTCCCGGAATTAGCTGATGGCTAGCACGCTGCTTTGAACCGTTTGAGTATCAAAGCAGCGTGCTAACCATCGTGCGTGCTAACCACAATATCATCATATGACTAAGCTCTCAAGACCGACAGCAACGCCGTCCTCTCATTCCCCCACCAAAACAGGGCACAGCGGACACCGGAGTCTTAATCGTCCAGAAATACACGTAGGCCACTGGGCACTCCAGTCGGATACGCTCTGAAAGAGCATGACCAAAAGCGCTCGGCCGTCGCGGTGCCATGACTGGGCTCGGCTCAATGGTGAAGGATTCTCTTCCGGACGATGGTTCACTGCTTATGTGGGAAAATAAAACCACTTGAGCTTATCAGCGTGTATCGGCAGCTGTCCAAGGGGGAGATGCATCGAATGGAACTTGATGGCCGCTACGTACGCCTATCTACGCTTATCACCACCACAGAGTTCGAGCGTCATGACAGGTGGCAGTATTTTTATCCTCATAACGTACACTGCTTGTTAATGTCAATCACGATACGGAAAAATCCAACCAGTCTCTGGGAATTTAATTGGATCGTAAAAGATCAGAGCCGTCCGCTTTGTTATAAAAATAGCCAAGACCGCACTTCCTGATCTGCAATTCACTCTAGGCTTTCGGAGGCACAGACGCATCACAGTTGTAACAGTCTTTAACAAACCAGAGCTCTATCTTATGAGGCATATAGAGACCTCAGCAAGGGCGTCCATATCTTTGCCCCGAATCATGCACCATACTTAAGTCATAAGCAGAATGTAAGTGTATTCAGACTTTCATACTAGGTCGACCTGTTTCAAAATGCCGATCTTCACTAGCCAAAACGGTAACATTTTTCTCAGTGGACGCTTCGTATTGACATCTTTCGCTTTGAGCCTTACTGACACGATGAAGGACACATGTTCATCACCTAGAAAACGTCGCGAAACATTCACGCAGTCTGTCACAGTCAAGCGAGCTTCGGCTCAAGCCCGCTCCCGATAACGGACTGTCGTTGGATGTCACTGCGGTACATTTGACCGAGAAGCACACAAGGAGTCTGGGGTGCTCGCACGGAGGCCGGTCAAAGCTCTAGCGTATCGCACAGGCCTGACGCGTGAGCATCGTGCATCATCGGCGAATACTGCGACAGCGGGGGACGTAGCACTGCCAGGTCACCAGGCCTTCCTCTCGGACAGGAGCAGGCTGCCGACAGCCGAGCGCACAGCAGCTCAGTTGGCTGGCGGAAGGAGGGCCGGCAGGAGCAGGCTGCTGACAGACGAGCACACAGCAGCTCAGTTGGCTGGCGGAAGGAGGGCCGGCAGGAGCAGGCTGCTGACAGGCGAGCACACAGCAGCTCAGCTGGCTGGCGGAAGGAGGGCCGGCAGGAGCAGGCCGCTGACAGGCGAGCACACAGCAGCTCAGCTGGCTGGCGGAAGGAGGGCCGGCAGGAGCGGACTGCTGACAGGCGAGCACACAGCAGCTCAGTTGGATGGCGGGGGAGGAGGGGAGGACGCCGTCATCAGCTCGGCGCTCCCGCTCCGCTCCGATGGCTGGCGGTGGGAGGGGGAGAGGGCGCCGCCATCCACTCGGCGCTCCCGCTCCGCTCCGATGGCTGGCGGAGGGAGGAGGAGAGGGCGCCACCATCCACTCGGCACTCCCGCTCCGCTCCGATGGCTCCCGCTCCGCTCCGATGGCTGGCGGAGGGAGGAGGAGAGGACGCTGCCATCCGCTCGGCGCTCCCGCTCCGCTCCGATGTCTGGCGGAGGGAGGAGGAGAGGGCGCCGCCATCCACTCGGCGCTCCCGCTCCGCTCCGATGGCTGGCGGTGGGAGGAGGAGAGGACGCTGCCATCCGCTCGGCGCTCCCGCTCCGCTCCGATGGCTGGCGGAGGGAGGAGGAGAGGACGCTGCCATCCGCTCGCGCTCCCCGCTCCGCTCCGATGGCTGGCGGAGGGAGGAGGAGAGGACGCTGCCATCCGCTCGTCGCTCCCGCTCCGCTCCGATGGCTGGCGGAGGGAGGAGGAGAGGACGCTGCCATCCGCTCCGGCGCTCCCTCTCCGCTCCGATGGCTGGCGGTGGGAGGAGGAGAGGACGCCGCCATCCGCTCGGCGCTCCCGCTCCGCTCCGATGGCTGGCGGTGGGAGATGAGAGGACGCTGCCATCCGCTCGTGCGCTCCCGCTCCGCTCCTAGGTCGCCGCGCGGCCATCGAAAGCGGGGCCCATAGCGTCGAAGCCGAGATTCCCTGCGCTGTCGGCCGTGCCGCTCGTCCACAGAGCTGTTTTTGTTGGCCGGACGCTGCGAAGTGTGCCACCGGCAAGGATGCGGCGACGTTTCTCTGACCGGACTTCGGATCCCTCCGCGCTGCACTCGCCCCCCCCCCCCCCCCCCACCATGCCGCTCGCGGCAGCTCGATGACGAGCTCGTCGACTCGCGTGCCGGACCGGTCGACGCGTCCGACGGCATCAGGCCGCGCTACGACTGTGCGCCGCGACTCATCTCACTTTCTTCTGACCTGTAAGTGGGTCGACGACCGGTCATTGCCCCACGCCGGCCTCCGCCGCGGCGCGCCGCCGCCGCGCGCACTCGCCGCAGAAAGTGTTACGTATACCACGAAAGTTCTGCTCCCGATTGTGCCTGAGTCAGCCGGTTCGGGTTACGGCGCGTAGTGCGGCGTCGCCGCGTAGTAGAGCTTTCTAATCGTGACCGACGGTCGGATCGACGCCTGTTTTACGCGGGCACGACGGCGCCGCGCCTGGCGTCGGCGCCCTGACCGTCAGCGCGTCGGTCCAGTGACGGTTGTCTACTGGCCGTCCCGGTCTGCCGGCTCCGGTCCGTCGGTTCCGGAGCCAGCCCCGCCACAGATGCACAGACAGGCGTGTTTCGCCGCGGATCAGCAGCACCCGGCGCTGATGGAGGTCGCCCGGCGTCCGATGACCCTGCGGCTGCCCTGGTGGCCGGCGGCCGGTGACCGGTGACAGTGCGCCTCGCCCCCGCCAGACGCCGCTGACGGTCAGCGGCGGGTCCTTGTGGTCTGCCGCGGTCGGCTTGTCCGTCGAACAAGACAACCAACTGAGCGATGCAAGCGTGCCGCTGTCGAACGGACTCGGACCGGATTGTCCGGTGCTTTCCAATCGGTTCGGCACGTTCCGCGGGTGGTTGTTGTCCGTCTGTGTCCTGGGATGCTACCCGGCTGTGCCATACTGGACGCTGTCTGGATTTGTTGCCTTTACCAGGCCGTAGCTGCCGCTGTGGCGCTGTCCGGCTCTGTCGCCGGTGGCCGCTGTCCGTGCCCGCTTTCCGGCTCTGCCACGGTGCCCGCTGTCCGGCTGTCGTCGCCGCCCGTGCCGCTGTCCGGCTCTGTCGCCGGTGCTCGCTGTCCGGGTGTCGTCGCCGACCGTGACCGTTGTCCGGCGCCGGAGGGCGGCCGAGCGACAGCGGTCACCGTAACGGTGTCGGCCGGCGGTGGCGCACAGTGCCGGACGGCCGGCCCGGCCCGGGGTCAACGGCCGCCCGGCACGGTCGGCCGCACCCGCCGCCGCTGCCGCCGGCCGCGATGAAAACGAAAATTTCGGCCACATCGTCCTCGTCCTCATCACTCTCTCCTCCTCCCCAGACTCCTTTCTCTAAAGATAGGTGTAAGCTGTGCGTTTTTGCGCGCCTTTTTGCTGTGTGCGTGTGGGGCGGGGGGGGGGGGGCGGGGGCTGTATTGCTGTGGATCCGAAACACTCTAAAGAACTAATATTTGACTAACTTAAGTCGCTCTTGTCGCTTCGAGCATGTACAGCCTTATAACTAACTTGTGGTACTTTGCTTCACAGCATTGTAGTGGATAATGGGTGACATAGCTGATTTCTTTTGCTGGTGCTTAGCTATGAATACCATGTTGAGTCGTATAGCAAGGGCCCGACATCGGCATTATGATTTTCTCCTTGCAGAAAGCATGCAATATGTATACATTGACTGTTAGCACCCGGCAGACGATTGCCGTGATCGTGGCTTCTTTTTCCTGTTAGCAGCTCAACAAACGGCCGTGCGATGTCATGCGCGGCCATAAATGCTCATACACGCTCATCAGAAGCGACCTTCGGGGCCTTGAGAAACGATGTCTGGCTAGACGCCGTTTCTGCACTTCAGAGTGAGCTTACATGGCTAGCGCGACACATCCTGTATGTCACAATGTCTTGGCACGTCTGCATCTGACAAAGTCCTACGGAGTTTCAGGGTTTCAGGAAGCAGCAACCCGTTCGTTGCAAAAAAACTAGTCATTCCACGGCACGTGATAGACGTACTCCGAAGCACTCCCGCCAGTCTTTTGGGAGGAAAAACGCTTCCGTAAAAACTCAGCAAACTCGTCGTTCGGTTCCAAGTGTAACGCCCACTGCTCCTGAGGTCACGCACGCGCGCCTGACAACGTCCGTCATTCACCGACGACGCGCAATCTTTCGTTTAGCTTAGCTCTCTGAAGACAGTGAGCGTTAGTGACGGTGAACAGCGTAAGTGACGCTCCCAGGGTTCGGTGACCCTCGCCTCACTGTCGGCGACCACTGACAGCCGCGCCGCCGTCTCCGGCTCCGGCGGGCGGTCGGGAGCTGACCTCCTTACATAGTAAACAGCGGAGGTCACCGGAGGGTGCCAGCCGGCCGCAACATACCCGGCGCCCGGGCTTCCTCCGGGCCGGTTTACTGCGCGGGCTTGCCGGACGCTGCCCGGGAAGTTGCTGACCCGCGGCGATGGCTCAGGCAACTGGTGGTTTCTGCGCGCCAACTCTGTTCGCGATAGCAGAGATGCGCGGCACGAGGGCGCTACCAGCCCGTTCTGGGATACGCTACCTGCCGGGATCAGCTTCATATGCGGCACGAGGGCGCTACGAGCGCGCTCTGGGCTGCGCTACCTGCCGGGATCAGCTCCATATGCGGCACGAGGGCGCTACCAGCGCTCTGGGATGCGCTACCTGCCGGGATCAGCTTCATATGCGGCACGAAGACGTTACCAGCGCGCTCTGGGGTGCGCTAACTACCGGCATCAGCTTCATATGCGGCACGAGGGCGTTACCAGCGCGCTCTAGGATGCGCTAACAGCCGGGGTCAGGTTCACCGCCGCACGGTGTTCCCATCAAGGCGTCGCTGAACGAGCGCCTGGGTCCGCCACGGAACGCTACAATCTATGAGTTCGTAATGAACCATGGTATTCAATATAAATTATGAATGAGGCACAATGATGTGTGTGCTACTGAACTATCCCAACACCTGCGGTACACTGGGGATCTTGAGTAAGCGACCGTCAAGGCTTGACGGTCGCTAGCTGATTAGGTATTTGGCTTCCACGTGACCCGCCTCTCACTAACTCTGGTGCTGACCCTCCCATTCCTCCCGGGGCTGGTAAAAACCCTGGCGAGGTGTCGTAAAGACGCTTAGCGGCCGTGTAATTTATGTATTGATGTGGGCACGTAAAATTGGTGAGTGGCGTCAAGGCTACAGATTAGATTTTCTCTACTTGTCTGCCTTGTTGGCTTTTTGTTTATGGGCTTCAAACATCGCTAAGCATGCTGTAAAAATATTTGTTTATAAGTTCTTACAGCTACTTCAAGATGAAAACAGACAGTTTTGCTGCGGTTTCGGATCGGAGGGGCAGGACTCCTCCAGCTCTTAACTCCTTCGTTCCCCGCTGTTGACCCATTCATTCAAGTGTGCTGACATTTGTTATGTTTCCAGCACTTTCCGTCATCACAGCATATGTTACGAGCACTCTTTCTTTCAAACATTCCAAGATCGTTATTACACAGCTTGTTGCAGCCGGATGGGTGGTATATTTTATGGCAGTAACTGAGATTTGCTTGCGGGGGGTGCAACAAGTCACCGTTACCGTAGCCTGTAGACATAACCACGTGCCTGAATCAGTATGGGAGACGACGGCAGAAGCAGTGTCATTTCTTAGCCTTGTGCTCGCAGGGAAAACACGATATATGTTGCGAATTCTTATGGCTAAAGTGTTCGATTCTCAGCATGCCATGGGATACTTATTGCCAACAAAGTTATCGTGCAGGCATTGGTTATGTCGAGAAAACTCAATATTTTGAAGCTGTGGTAATGGTCAAGAGTGAGTAAGGCAAGTGGTGACGAAAGGTCAAAAGTTTTCTTCTTGGGAGAGGCCCGTGGTCTGCATTCTCACCTTTCCTACGGGATATACGAATATCCAGAATTTTGTCGCGGCCAGTCGTGTAGAAAGCAATTGTCTTTATTGTTGATTCTGGCGGACATCAGTGAGACTGTCTTAAATTCATGATGTGCCTCCTGGCCTAAGGATCGTGTAACGTTCTCACCGCACCAGTTGGCAGACAAAGCTCGTTGCTGATGTGCCGTCGTCGTTCAGCTGCTCAGTCATCGGTCAAGCGCCGCCGAGTCCGACCTCCATCCCCCGTGACCGCAACCGGACCGGCCGGGCCGCCTCGACGACTGGCCTGTCCCCACCCCCGCCCCTCTGCCCTGCCCCGACCTCACCACTCGCGCCGCGACTCTTCCGCCGCCGCCGGCGGTCACGTGGGCGGCTCGCGCGCGACGGAGGGCGCGCCCGGCCGAGCGGGTTACGGTACCGGCGACCGTTCGGCGCGCGCGCGCCACGCCGCCGACGGGTCAGCGCCGGTCGTCGTCCCACTTACCCACTGTGTCGTTACGTCACAGCGTCGCCGTGCTCGGTGGCACTTGTTCTTTCAATGAGGCGACGGCGCGCCGCCCGTCCCGTTGGGCTAATGGCGCCGCGCCGCGCGCGCCGTTTACGGCGTCCCCAATTGAGGCGGGTGTACGGTGCTTGCCGTTGGATCGGGACCGGCCGTAAAACAGGCGTGCTGCCACGGCCGGCGAAGCGTCGAGCCCCGGCGCTCGCGTGCCCCACTGGTCGCCAGGTCAGGGCAAATTTTTTGCGTATGCTCCCCAGATGTGACATCACCGAGCCAGACGCCTCTCCGGAATTGGGCATGGCACAGAGAGCACAGGAAAGCATGACCGATGACGTTTGGCTCAAACGTTCGGCAGTGAAGGAGGCTTTTTTACTGTTTTCTGTGCAAGTTCTTGTGCATGTCTGGTACATACAGACACTTATTCTCATGATCCGGTCATGACACACGGATCAAGGAGGTACTGATTTATCTATGGTTATCGGTGATCTGGACGTCACCATATTTAAGTGCAAAAACAGAAAAAAAACTGCAGTGGAACCTTTCCCTTTCCAGCTAAGATAAGCATCAGCATGCAGTTCGTAGGAAAGCTTAGTCGTTAGCACTGAAAACAATGCAGTGACACACGTCATAGGAAGTCGTGGCATGGATGCCATCATCCGCGTTTGTTCCCGTGCCAAGGGCACTCAATCACAAATCTAGTGACCCTGCTTCTCCAGGCCCGGAGACAAAATGCAAGCGCGGATATAGTATAGATCACCGCGACATCCCTGCGTTCACCTGCATTTTTATGGCGCTTTTAGACTGTTCGGAACGGACGCATCAACGTTAGCACTGGAACTGGGCACCAACAGCCATGTCTCATCGAAGAGAACGTCTGTTTGAATTTGCAGTCTGTCGTCGGTAACAAACATGCTCATGTCAGGGCCGTCTTCGTGCCGTAGAGGAAGCTTTATTATTGCGGAAGATGCAACTGCACTCTCAAATTTTGCATAATCAAGGGTCAGGTCTGCGGTGCAGGATGGCACGAGTAGACTCAAACAACCCACTTACATCTCCAAGAAACAGTCCGCTTCTCCTAACAAAGTTTATGAATTGCCCTCAGGTCAGCCTTCTTGACACGGTCCTTGTCCATCAATTTGGATTGTTATGCCTTTGTTCCTTCTCTTGCATGCGTATTTCATGCCTTTTTCATATATATATATATATATATATATATATATATATATATATACGCTCGCGCATTGCGGCAGGTGCTTCCGCCCACCTGCACGTTCCACAACATCGCTGCACTTCAAGAGTTCGGATGCGAGTCTCAGGTTCATCCCGTTCCCCGCGTGCGATATACCCTGCTCGCGGCGTTCCAGACAGAGGTCAACGCCCTCCAGCACCGGCGGGGGCCGCTAGTCCGACGCTGTGCTCGTCGCCGGTGACCTCCAGGTGACCGGGACCGGACCGGTCCGGTCCGGCCGCCCTCCGACTGGTCCGCCGGCGGCCACGGTCCGGTCACGAGCGCTCGTGCCGGCCCCGACACCATTGTCCAAGCACCGCTGGCATTGCGGTACCCGGCCGCCGCGCGCCGCCACCCGGCCGCACCGGAAAAAGCGAAACGCTAGCCCACTAAGAGTAAAATTAAATGAAACTGTGTCGAAAGTTCAACAGTCAGCTGTCTGCGGTGCCGGTGGCGGCGCCCAGCGGCCGGCCGGGAAGCTCGTGGACCGGAGCGGGCGGAGCGGCTTCACAAACGGCCGGCCGGCCGCTGGCTGCCGCGAGAGGCTGAGCGCGTGAACACGGGGCATGCTGAATCATCGTGACTGATCACGCATCGAGCGGTGATGCAGCAGGCTTGGAAAGAGGCGCCGAATTCTGTCTCGCCAATGCTTTAGACGCAAGATAGTTTTAAGTCTATTCAGCTCGCTTTGCCATATACACCGGGCTTAAACACAATGCGCCTTGTGTGGACATCAAGTTGCAACACAGATTTGCTTCTCGAGCAGTGGTTCCTTAGGGCATCCCTATGAGCCATACTCTGCGTTTGGGCGAGATCAGCCAGCATGCATGTGCTGACAGATGGTGTAATAGCTTGCAACGGATGGTCATGGATGCGGTTGCAACGAACGGTGACGTCACTAACGTAGCTTAGGGCTGACCATTCAACCTTGCGTGGCGAAGCTCTTCCTGAAAACAACATCGCGTGTGCATCAAATCCTATTTTGTTTTCAGTTCCGCGGACTGTGCAGGAGCTGACATTCGTGAGAACACGGCGGGATAAGCCTGGTGCAACTGTGAGACATCGCCGATCTTCAGCACGAGTCCAGCCATCCCCGAACAGACCTCTCGGACATGTGACGTCCGGGGAGCTGACCGCATACTCATTGTCTGTGGTGCGTGTGGGGTAGGGTCACCAATGCATTCTGTTCGATTGGCCATTTGGAATACTTGGGTTTAAGCCCCGTGGGTGAGCTCGGTTCGCTTTGACAGTAAGACAGGCAATGCTTTGACATGAAACACTAATTACTCATGGCGGTTTCGTTAGAACCCATGGGGTTTATGCTTACCGCGACAAGGCGTTTTTTAGAAGGTGCGGCTTACGCAGATGCCCAGGCTCACAAGCAGCCCTGGCACGTCACTTTAAGTGAATGACACCGGCCACGCGATGAGCCGTCCCAGGAGGCTACTAATGCATCAGGCAGGAGGGAACTAATGCATCAGGCAGGAGGGAACTAATGCATCAGGCAGGAGGGAACTAACGCATCAGGCAGGAGGGAACTAATGCATCAGGCAGGAGGGAACTAATGCATCAGGCAGGAGGGAACTAATGCATCAGGCAGGAGGGAACTAACGCATCAGGCAGGAGGGAACTAATGCATCAGGCAGGAGGGAACTAATGCATCAGGCAGGAGGGAACTAATGCATCAGGCAGGAGGGAACTAACGCATCAGGCAGGAGGGAACTAATGCATCAGGCAGGAGGGAACTAATGCATCAGGCAGGAGGGAACTAATGCATCAGGCAGGAGGGAACTAATGCATCAGGCAGGAGGGAACTGATGCATCAGGCAGGAGGGAACTAATGCATCAGGCAGGAGGGAACTAACGCATCAGGCAGGAGGAACTAACGCATCAGGCAGGAGGGAACTAATGCATCAGGCAGGAGGGAACTAATGCATCAGGCAGAGGGAACTAATGCATCAGGCAGGAGGGAACTAACGCATCAGGCAGGAGGGGAACTAACGCATCAGGCAGGAGGGAACTAATGCATCAGGCAGGAGGGAACTAATGCATCAGGCAGGAGGGAACTAATGCATCAGGCAGGAGGGAACTAACGCATCAGGCAGGAGGGAACTAATGCATCAGGCAGGAGGGAACTGATGCATCAGGCAGGAGGCTACTAATGCATCAGGCAGGAGGGAACTAATGCATCAGGCAGGGGGAACTAACGCATCAGGCAGGAGGGAACTAACGCATCAGGCAGGAGGGAACTAACGCATCAGGCAGGAGGGAACTAATGCATCAGGCAGGAGGAACTAATGCATCAGGCAGGAGGGAACTAATGCATCAGGCAGGAGGGAACTAATGCATCAGGCAGGAGGGAACTAATGCATCAGGCAGGAGGGAACTAATGCATCAGGCAGGAGGGAACTAATGCATCAGGCAGGAGGGAACTAATGCATCAGGCAGGAGGGAACTAATGCATCAGGCAGGAGGGAACTAATGCATCAGGCAGGAGGGAACTAATGCATCAGGCAGGAGGGAACTAATGCATCAGGCAGGAGGGAACTAATGCATCAGGCAGGAGGGAACTAATGCATCAGGCAGGAGGGAACTAATGCATCAGGCAGGAGGCAACTAATGCATCAGGCAGGAGGGAACTAATGCATCAGGCAGGAGGGAACTAATGCATCAGGCAGGAGGGAACTAATGCATCAGGCAGGAGGGAACTAATGCATCAGGCAGGAGGGAACTAATGCATCAGGCAGGAGGGAACTAACGCATCAGGCAGGAGGGAACTAATGCATCAGGCAGGAGGGAACTAATGCATCAGGCAGGAGGGAACTAATGCATCAGGCAGGAGGGAACTAATGCATCAGGCAGGAGGGAACTAATGCATCAGGCAGGAGGGAACTAATGCATCAGGCAGGAGGGAACTAACGCATCAGGCAGGAGGGACTAATGCATCAGGCAGGAGGGAACTAATGCATCAGGCAGGAGGGAACTAATGCATCAGGCAGGAGGGAACTAATGCATCAGGCAGGAGGGAACTAACGCATCAGGCAGGAGGGAACTAATGCATCAGGCAGGAAGGAACTAATGCATCAGGCAGGAGGGAACTAATGCATCAGGCAGGAGGGAACTAATGCATCAGGCAGGAGGGAACTAATGCATCAGGCAGGGAACTAATGCATCAGGCAGGAGGGAACTAACGCATCAGGCAGGAGGGAACTAATGCATCAGGCAGGAGGGAACTAATGCATCAGGCAGGAGGGAACTAATGCATCAGGCAGGAGGGAACTAATGCATCAGGCAGGAGGGAACTAATGCATCAGGCAGGAGGGAACTAATGCATCAGGCAGGAGGGAACTAATGCATCAGGCAGGAGGGAACTAATGCATCAGGCAGGAGGGAACTAATGCATCAGGCAGGAGGGAACTAATGCATCAGGCAGGAGGGAACTAATGCATCAGGCAGGAGGGAACTAATGCATCAGGCAGGAGGGAACTAATGCATCGGGCAGGAGGGAACTAATGCATCGGGCAGGAGGGAACTAACGCATCAGGCAGGAGGGAACTAATGCATCAGGCAGGAGGGAACTAATGCATCAGGCAGGAGGGAACTGATGCATCAGGCAGGAGGGAACTAATGCATCAGGCAGGAGGGAACTAATGCATCAGGCAGGAGGGAACTAATGCATCAGGCAGGAGGGAACTAATGCATCAGGCAGGAGGGAACTAATGCATCAGGCAGGAGGGAACTAATGCATCAGGCAGGAGGGAACTAATGCATCAGGCAGGAGGGAACTAATGCATCAGGCAGGAGGGAACTAATGCATCGGGCAGGAGGGAACTAATGCATCGGGCAGGAGGGAACTAACGCATCAGGCAGGAGGGAACTAATGCATCAGGCAGGAGGGAACTAATGCATCAGGCAGGAGGGAACTAATGCATCAGGCAGGAGGGAACTAATGCATCAGGCAGGAGGGAACTGATGCATCAGGCAGGAGGGAACTAATGCATCAGGCAGGAGGGAACTAATGCATCAGGCAGGAGGGAACTGATGCATCAGGCAGGAGGGAACTAACGCATCAGGCAGGAGGGAACTAACGCATCAGGCAGGAGGGAACTAATGCATCAGGCAGGAGGGAACTAATGCATCAGGCAGGAGGGAACTAATGCATCAGGCAGGAGGGAACTAATGCATCAGGCAGGAGGGAACTGATGCATCAGGCAGGAGGGAACTGATGCATCAGGCAGGAGGGAACTAATGCATCAGGCAGGAGGGAACTAATGCATCAGGCAGGAGGGAACTAATGCATCAGGCAGGAGGGAACTAATGCATCAGGCAGGAGGGAACTAATGCATCAGGCAGGAGGGAACTGATGCATCAGGCAGGAGGGAACTAATGCATCAGGCAGGAGGGAACTAATGCAGGCAGGAGGGAACTAATGCATCAGGCAGGAGGGAACTAACGCATCAGGCAGGAGGGAACTAATGCATCAGGCAGAGGGAACTAATGCATCAGGCAGGAGGAACTAATGCATCAGGCAGGAGGGAACTAATGCATCAGGCAGGAGGGAACTAATGCATCAGGCAGGAGGGAACTAATGCATCAGGCAGGAGGGAACTAATGCATCAGGCAGGAGGGAACTAATGCATCAGGCAGGAGGGAACTAATGCATCAGGCAGGAGGGAACTAATGCATCAGGCAGGAGGGAACTAATGCATCAGGCAGGAGGGAACTAATGCATCAGGCAGGAGGCAACTAATGCATCAGGCAGGAGGGAACTAATGCATCAGGCAGGAGGGAACTGATGCATCAGGCAGGAGGGAACTAATGCATCAGGCAGGAGGGAACTAATGCATCAGGCAGGAGGGAACTAATGCATCAGG